>NC_068429.1:27734854-27875193 GCF_023373465.1 Oncorhynchus keta
GTGGTTAATACATTTACATTTACATTTAAGTCATTTAGCAGACGCTCTTATCCAGAGCGACTTACAAATAATAATGTTAATAATAATGTTAATAATGTTAATAATGATAGGATAATGATGTTGGTGGTCGGATAATGTTAAATATGGGTGAATTTGATAATAATAATAATGCTAGTGGTAATAATGGTTCTGGATCATGATGTTGGAGTTTTGGGTTGGAGGGTTGTATCTGTGAGTGCTGGCGTGACAACCTATAATGGTTGTTATAGTAGAGGAGAAGCCATGGTGGTTTCAGTGTGTACATGGTGTGTTCTAAAGTAAGATGGTGATTGGAGAGAACTCACCCTGTGGCTTGGCGTCGTGTAGCAGATCTGCAAAGACACAGAGACACCATGTCAGTTCACTTCTACTTGAATGGAATACTACAGGATTTAACCTGCAGTTGTTTTCCAATGAGGACATGTATGTGTGTGCAGGTACTGTACAACATGTACATGTGTGTGTGCCTGTGTGTCGCGGTAGTAAGATTGGCCCAGTGATAGGACTCTTTATCATCCAGAGAGTACATGGTGTGTGTGTGTGTGTGTGTGTGTGTGTGTGTGTGTGTGTGTGTGTGTGTGTGTGTGTGTGTGTGTGTGTGTGTGTGTGTGTGTGTGTGTGTGTGTGTGTGTGTGTGAACATGAGTGTACATGCCCAAATGTGTGTGTGTGGTCATGATCATGATGTGTGTGTCTCATGGTAGTGAGATTGGTTCAGTGATGGAGATTTCTATCACCCAGGGATTGTATGGAGCATGTGTGTGTTTATGAGTGTATTTGTATGGGTGTGTGTGTGGAGATTGATGTGAGGAACATGATAAGGATGATTGTCTTCCTGCGGAGAGATGAAATGACATGGGCATCAGAAGAATGACTCAATAAATACTGTATGGACTTCCATGCCATGCTGTCAAAGCACGTGGCAGATACACTATGTCATTCACTGCTTATTGCAGCACTAAGGAACTTAGGATGGATTTGTCCACAATATTGCTGGTGTTGCAACTGGAAACATGCCAGCCAACATGCCATTCCAGCCAACATGCCATTCCAGCCAACATGCCATTCCAGCCAACAGAAGACTACTTTGTCTTTGGTGATGTTTTAAACTCTCAACAAAATAAGTGTGGTACTGATGATGATTATGATATAATCACAAAGGGGAGTAAAGAGGGAATCGATGAAAGTACTGATGATGATGATGATCCCAATGATGAACATTCTGAAGATCACAATGATGATGATGAAGATTCTCATGAAGATATGAATGATAATGATCTCCACCACCAGAGGTTTAGCACCAGATGAATCTGTATGTGACAATACTCACTGTGAGTGCAGAGACCCCCTGACAATACTCACTGTGAGTGCAGAGACCCCCTGGAAATACTCACTGTGAGTGCAGAGATCCCCTGACAATACTCACTGTGAGTGCAGAGACCCCCTGACAATACTCACTGTGAGTGCAGAGACCCCCTGGCAATACTCACTGTGAGTGCAGAGACCCCTTGACAATACTCACTGTGAGTGCAGAGACCCCCTGGCAATACTCACTGTGAGTGCAGAGACCCCTTGACAATACTCACTGTGAGTGCAGAGACCCCCTGGCAATACTCACTGTGAGTGCAGAGACCCCCTGGCAATACTCACTGTGAGTGCAGAGACCCCCTGACAATACTCACTGTGAGTGCAGAGATCCCCTGACAATACTCACTGTGAGTGCAGAGACCCCCTGACAATACTCACTGTGAGTGCAGAGACCCCCTGACAATACTCACTGTGAGTGCAGAGACCCCCTGGCAATACTCACTGTGAGTGCAGAGACCCCTGACAATACTCACTGTGAGTGCAGAGACCCCCTGGCAATACTCACTGTGAGTGCAGAGACCCCCTGGCAATACTCACTGTGAGTGCAGAGACCCCCTGACAATACTCACTGTGAGTGCAGAGATCCCCTGACAATACTCACTGTGAGTGCAGAGACCCCCTGACAATACTCACTGTGAGTGCAGAGACCCCCTGACAATACTCACTGTGAGTGCAGAGACCCCCTGACAATACTCACTGTGAGTGCAGAGACCCCCTGGCAATACTCACTGTGAGTGCAGAGACCCCCTGACAATACTCACTGTGAGTGCAGAGACCCCCTGGCAATACTCACTGTGAGTGCAGAGACCCCCTGGCAATACTCACTGTGAGTGCAGAGACCCCCTGACAATACTCACTGTGAGTGCAGAGACCCCCTGGCAATACTCACTGTGAGTGCAGAGACCCCCTGACAATACTCACTGTGAGTGCAGAGACCCCGTGACAATACTCACTGTGAGTGCAGAGATCCCCTGACAATACTCACTGTGAGTGCAGAGACCCCCTGACAATACTCACTGTGAGTGCAGAGACCCCCTGACAATACTCACTGTGAGTGCAGAGACCCCCGGTGCAGTTGTATGTTCCCAGAGCGGCCCCGTCACATAGCCTGCCTCCGCGTTTGGGCTCTGGGGCCGTACACTCTCGGTTGCGCTGCCTCTCACACTCACCACTGCACACCGTCCACTCTGTCCACTCTGCCCATCCACCATCCACTGAGAGGGAGGAAGGAAGTATTGCAAGGCTTAGAAAACACACAGGCATATGCACAGCATGTACAGTAACTACACAAGCACACAAAGGAGGATGCAGGTGACACATGCACACACACACAATCATATCATAGATTCCCAGAGTCAGCAAACAGCTAGGTGGAACATAACTGCCCCATCATTACTCCATAATTACTCTACACATGGACCTTACTGATAGAGCACTTACAATGGACTAGCCCTATAGCCCACCACACAAAATCCCCTCGTCTTTCTCTCCAGTGGCCACATTAGAACAATATCATGTTATGTTCTATCCTGGTGCTGACTCAAGCCAGGAAAGACAGTTTGCTTGTTCCATCAAGTCTCCTCTACTACCTTAACAACTCTGTAGGCTTTCAAGGTTTCCCTCTGCCTTGCTAATCTAAATGCAAATGCTGTGTTTGTGCACGGGCTGAGACTCACAGAGAGAGAGAGAGAGAGAGAGAGAGAGAGAGAGAGAGAGAGAGAGAGAGAGAGAGAGAGAGAGAGAGAGAGAGAGAGAGAGAGAGAGAGAGAGAGAGAAAGAGAGGGAGAAGGAGAGAAAAGAGTGGTTGAGCCAAATTGAGATAGTGTTTGCGGGAGAGTGCTGCCCTTGCCTGATAACTTTTCCCCAACATGACCAGCATTTCCCTGGTGATTGGTGTGGCGATCTGAAAGCATAAATTGGGCCAAGTGTAGAGGAACACTTGGACTGCGCAAATTACACAGCCGCTCTGATAACTGGCACTGATCCCTCTCTCTCTTTCTCTTGCTCTTTCTGTCTTTCTCTGTCTTTCTCACTCGTTGTAAGTGCTATTATCAATCATTCTGTTGTTAACTCTCCTGCACTTCAGTTGATTTTGCCTCAGTTATGCCTTATCCTTATTTTTTTTTCTATGTTCAAACTCTTCCATTCTCCCCTCTCTTCTTCTCGCTCTCTCTGTGTCTCTTCTCTCTCTCCCTCTCTTTCATCCCCGCCCTCTAACCTCTTCTCTCTATCTCTCCGTCTCTGTCTCGGAGGGGCACTGCATAACATTTCAGACTCCAAGCCACTGTCAGTCAGTAAAATGGGGTCAGACGATGGAGGGAAACTGGTTTGGAGGGAAATTACCCTAACAGCAGAGGCAGAGCCTTCCTCTGCCATGGAGAGCATCACTGTCATAAATACAGATGCTCAGGCAAATAATGCAAACCCACAACCAAACAATCCCCCTCCCAGACAGTCAGACAGTTGGATAGAATGAAAATCATGAAGAAAGACAGACAGATAGTCAGACAGACAAGAAGCCTGCTAGATAGCCAAATAGACAATCAGACCTGGGCAGAGGGCATTACAGGTACTCTTCTGGACAGACATGCCCTCGCAGAAGGCGCCCCCATTGAGAGGGGCAGGGTTGGTGCAAGTGCGGGAGCGTTTCTGGACCCCCCGCCCACAGGGCACGTTACAAGCCGACCAGTCTGTCCACAACGACCACCCTCCGTTCACTTGAGGAACAGAGAACGTAAGAGAAAGAGGGAGGAAGCAGAGGGAGAGATGGAGTAGGAGCGATGAAGATATGAGAGGGAGATGGGAGAGAGGGAGAAGGATAGAAGGTAAGAGACAAAAAGAGGGTGAGGAAAAGAAAGGGAAAGAAGGATAAAGGAATATAACATGACAGCTACTGTAAGTATGTGGAGGGAAGAGAAATACACTTCCAGAAGTATGAACACAGGCTTACTTTCTCCCTAAAACACACACAGACACACATGCATGCACGCACGCACACAAACACACACTCTCTCTTATAGCACATGTTCTGTCTGACAGAGACAGGCTGACTGCCTAAAACACAGGAACTCCATCTGGGCTAAACATGATGGGCCAAGAAACCAAAGGCATGTCAGAGAGGTGAACACTCCACTCCACTGTCTGTCTGTCTGTCTGTCTGTCTGTCTGTCTGTCTGTCTGTCTGTCTGTCTGTCTGTCTGTCTGTCTGTCTGTCTGTCTGTCTGTCTGTCTGTCTGTCTGTCTGTCTGTCTGTCTGTCTGTCTGTCTGTCTGTCTGTGTCTGTTTGTCTCTCACTCTCTCAGTCTCTCTTTCTCTGTCTCTCTCTCTCAGATGTGCTGGCCTCAATAGCAGCGGAGTGATTGACTGATGAGTTCATTCATCATCATTCATCATCAGACAGGAAACAAATGTCAGTGTGAGAACACATTACTCCACTACATCTGTCTGTCTTTAGGCTATTTCTCCCAGCAGGGCTTGCCAGTCACCTCATTAGCATGACAGGTAGTCAGGTACACAGACGACTGATAGGCAGGTTCTGTGTATAGAGAAAAACAGTAGCTGGATTTCCAGATGTTTTAATGGTTGTCAGTCAGTGTGGTGATTTGGTCTCGTTGACACAGAGGGGGTGTTTTTTAACTAGCAAAGCGGGTTTTGAGAGATGGGATGAATAAAGAGAAGAGGCCTACAGGGCTGCGAAAGCAGAAGCAACAGGGAATCCTAGCCTAGCGCAAACAGCCAGCGGTAACAACCAGCTAGCAGCCAGCTGGTAGGCACGCAGCTGAGGAGTTTTGACAGCTCATGTCAAAGCCTTTCTGTGTTTTTAAAAGTCTCGCTGTGTTTAAACACAACTAGGAAGTTGCTCATTACTTGCCTGTCACAGCATGGAACATGTCAGACAAGACATGTCAGATATGATGTTTCTGACTGCTCTTAACACTTAATGCTGCTTATGAGAGACTGAGTAAATGCATTGACAGGAGGCAGAAAACATCCTCTTCAGATACACGTGTCAAGAGAACGGAGATGAATACAGCAAATTAAGTGCTAACAATGTGATAATGGATATGGAACTAAGCATGTACAATAAAAAAAAATAAAACAATTGCTACAAAGATGTGACAGGCTATGACCAACCGCTGAGTGTGCATTTGGAGAAAGAATACAAGGGATGTTATTTGTAAGGAACATTTCCACATCATTTCCATGAATTGTGTGTCAAAATAGGACAACTCTGTATGGTTTGATTGTTGTAAGGTGTTTGACTTAGTGAAATAATAACACCCACCAAAATCAAGTTGTGCTTGATTGAGCTTGCCTTTGCGCAATGGATCTAATTATAAGAGTGAAAATGCTACCTATCTGTCCCTCAAGGCAGACTCAATGAAACGCTCAAAGTAATTGATGGTCTGCTCCATATGGTCTGCTCCATAGAGAAGTGTAGTATTCATTAGGCACGAAATGACGGAATGAACAGAATGAAACAGGGACGGACTACCTGAAGTCCAATAACAAATGCTTATCTTTGTTTACCGTTGAACAATGTTTTACAATGTGACCTAATGATTCCAGCCCATCGTCTTACCAAAGATGACCACAGTGGCAGTGAGGCTGCGTCTCTTTGCCACAATGTTGCTAGCCAGACATGTGTAGTTCCCGGAGTCGGACAGACGCGCCTCTTGGATGATCAGGTTGTGGTCCGCTCGCGTGTTGATGTTCCCGTCCGAGCCCACTGGCTCTTCATTCTTCAACCACTCCACCTAGAACAACAGACATTAACAGGGAGTGAGGCTGCCATTGGTCGAAATCTCAAATCCACCAATCAGAATGAAGAATGGGAGTGAGGCTGCTGATAGGTCAATTCAAAATAATGCTTGCAAACAACGCAACATAGGTACAACACTATACAGTTGAAGTCCGAAGTTTACATACACTTAGGTTGGAGCCATTAAAACTCATTTTTCAACCACGCCACAAATGTCTTGTTAACAAACTATTATTTTGGCAAGTCGGTTAGGACATGTACTTTGTGCATGACACAAGTCATTTCTCCAACAACTGTTTACAGACAGAATATTTCACTTATAATTTACTGTTTCACAATTCTAGTGGGTCAGAAGTTTACATACACTAAGTTGACTGTGCCTTTAAACAGCTTGGAAAATTCCAGAAAATTATGTCATGCTTCTGAAGCTTTTGATAGGCTAATTGACATAATGTCACGCCCTGGCCTAAGTTATCTTTGTTTTCTTTATTATTTTGGTTAGGCTAGGGTGTGACAAGGGTGGTTGGTTTAGTTTTTGTATTGTCTAGGTGTTTTTGACCTGTCTAGGGTTTTTGTATATATATATGAATTGGTTCCCAATCAGAGGCAGGTGTTTGTGGTTGTCTCTGATTGGGGATCCTATTTAGGGCCATTTTCCATTTTGGTTTTGTGGGTTATTATTCAATGTTTAGTTGCCTGCTCGTACTAGTCATATTGCTTCACGGTTCGTTTTGTTAATTTGTATAGTTTTGTTCAGTGTTGCATTCGTTTAATGAAATAGAATGTACGCTTATCACGCTGTGCCTTGGTCTCCTCATGACGACCGTGACAGAATAACCCACCAAACCAGGAACAAGCAGCGTGAAAAGGAGGAACTGTGCTAAATGGGGAAATGGACCTGGGAGGAGATATTAGATGGAGCAGGACCCTGGACACAGCCGGGAGAGTATCGCAGTCCTAAGGAGGAGTTAGAGGCAGCGAAAGCGGAAGGCGATACTACGAGGATAAATACCGGAGAATAGAGCAAGAGCCACGATATGAAGGTACACGGCTAGCACGGAAGCCCGAGAGACAGCCCCAAGACATTTTGGGGGGCACACGAGGAGATTGCATGAGTCAGGTCGGAGACCTGAGCCTACTCCTCATGATTACTGTGGTGAGATTGTTACTGGTCAGGCACCGTGTTATGCGGTAGAGCGCACGGTGTCTCCAATGCACTATTCTAGCCCGCTGCGCTCTAATTCCAGCTCCTCGCATTGGCCGGGCTAGAATGGGCATCCAGCCAAGAAGGAGGGTGCCGGCTCAGTGCTCCTGTCTCCAGCATACCTCTTTGGACCAGGATATCCTGCGCCGGCTCTGCGTACTGCGTCTCCGGTCTCCTCCTTATGACGACCGTGACATTTCATTTCAGTCAATTGGAGGTGTACCTGTAGATGTATTTCAAGGCCTACCTTCAAAGTAAGTGTCTCTTTGCTTGACATCATGGGAAAATCAAAATAAATCAGCCAAGACCTCAGAAAAAAATTGTAGATAGTCTGGTTCATCCTTGGGAGCCATTTCCAAATGCCTGAAGGTACAACGTTCATCTGTACAAACAATAGTATGCAAGTATAAACACCATGGGACCACGCAGCCGTCATACCGCTCAGGAAGGAGACGCGCTCTGTCTCCTAGAGATGAACGTACTTTGGTGCGAAAAGTGCAAATCAATCTCAGAACAACAGCAAAGGACCTTGTGAAGATGCTGGAGGAAAATAATACAAAAGTGGTCCTTCTGTAGCTCAGTTGGTAGAGCATGGCGCTTGTAACGCCAGGGTAGTGGGTTCGATTCCCGGGACCACCCATACGTAGAATGTATGCACACATGACTGTAAGTCGCTTTGGATAAAAGCGTCTGCTAAATGGCATATATTATTATTATTATTATATTAGTGGGTTCGATTCCCGGGACCACCCATACGTAGAATGTATGCACACATGACTGTAAGTCGCTTTGGATAAAAGCGTCTGCTAAATGGCATATATTATTATTATCTATATCCACAGTGAAACGAGTCCTATATCGACATAACCTGAAAGGCCGCTCAGCAAGGAAGAAGCCACTGCTCCAAAACCGCCACAAAAAAGCCAGACTACTGTTTGCAACTGCACAGGGGGACAAAGATCGTACTTTTTGGAGAAATGTCCTCTGGTCTGATGAAACAAAAATAGAACTGTTTGGCCATAATGACCATCGTTATGTTTGGAGAACACCATCCCAACCGTGAAGCATTATGGGGGGTAACAGTATCATGTTGTGGGGGGTGACAGCATCATGTTGTGGGGGTGCTTTAATGCAGGAGGGACTGGTGCACTTCACAAAACAGATGGCATCATGAGGGAGGAATATTATGTGGATATATTGAAGCAACATCTCAAGACATCAGTTAAAGCTTGGTCGCAAATGGGTCTTCCAAATGGACAATGACTCCAGGGATGCTTCCAAAGTTGTGGCAAAATGGCTTAAGGACAACAAAGTCAAGGTATTGGAGTGGCCATCACAAAGCCCTGACCTCAATCTTATAGAAAATGTGTGGGCAGAACTGAAAAAGTGTGTGCAAGCAAGGAGTCCTTACAATCCTGACTCAGTTACACCAGCTCTGTCAGGAGGAATGGCCCAAAATTCACCCAACTCATTTTAGGAAGCTTGTGGAAGGCTACCTGAAATGTTTGACCCAAGTTAAACAATTTAAAGGCAATGCTACCATATACTAATTAAGTGTACGTAAACTTCTGACCCACTGGGAATTTGATGAAAAAAATAAAAGCTGAATAAAACATTCTCTCTGCTATTATGCTGACATTTCACATTCTTAAAATAAAGTGGTGATCCTAACAGACCGAAGACAGGGAATATTTTTTACTAGGATTAAACGTCAGGAATTTTGAAAAACTGAGTTTAAATGTATTTGGCTCAGGTGTATGTAAACTTCTGACTTCAACTGTATGTTCCATACAATTGACTGGCACGAAGTAGGCTCTCTAACCCTCACCCTCACTATTAGTATTACTATGAGAGTGACTTCCAGCCTCCCTTTAACCAATCAGAAGGACTCCCAGCCTCCCCTCAACCAATCAAAGCAAAGCTCTCAACAGGGTCACACCCTCTGACCATTAACAATTCAGCAGCCATGTTGCGAGTGAAAGTAATTAGGAATTACAAACTAAAGGTACGCTCCACTGATGCCCTCCCTGTATCGCATGACTGGCCCTGTAAATTGCAATGAATGTGCCGTTGGCTGGAGGTGCTCAATGAGCGACTAGCCAGGGCATCTAGGAGCAAGGCTTGATTTACGACTGTGTGTTTGAGGATTAAAAACTCTCCCCACCCCACTGAGAGCCCTGGTGATGTGTGTGTGTGTGTGTGTCTAGTCACCAGGGGGATACCAGAACAACCAATAACACACAATCTCAGAGATTGCTTTGCTCTTTGGCAGTGCCCCCGAAAGACGAATGCGAGCGGAGAAATCAATAAATCACCAGTCATGTTGTCACAAGTGGCTTTTTTTCTTCCTTTGATGGCCAGAGAAGTCTTTCATCATGTGCTTTTAATTTCACTCTTTTCACAGTTCTGCTCCAGAGCGCTGAGAGAAACTATGCTGGTGGCCCTTCTCACTCTCTTTTCCTTTCTCTCTACAATTTTCCTGGTCTTCAATGCCTAATCAACCCCCATGTTACATTTCCAACTATATTTTCTCCAGCATTGCTACAAACAACATGAAGTCAACTCAACAGAGAGGGCCAGTACTCAGAACCTGCCAAACTAGAAAAGGAAGCCATGTTGCGTTTTTTCAAATATCCAATTGAGTATTTATTTTCAGCACCAGTCAAAAGTTTGGACACACCTTCTCATTCAAAGGATTTTCTTTATTTTTACTATTTTCTACATTGTAGAATAATAGTGAAGACATCAAAACTATTAAATAACACATTTGTAATCATGTAGTAACCAAAAAAGTGTTAAACAAATCAAAATATATTTTAGATTTGAGATTCTTCAAAGTAGCCACTCTTTGCCTTGATGACAACGTTGCACACTCTTGGCATTCTCTCAACCAGCTTCACTTGGAATGCTTTTCAAACAGTCTTGAACGAGTTCCAACATATGCTGAGCATTTCTTGGCTGGTTTTTCCTTCACTCTGCTGTCCAACCCATCCCAAACCATCTCAATTAGGTTGAGGTCGGGTAATTGTGGAGGCCGGGTCATCTGATGTAGCACTCCATTACTCTCCTTCTTGATCAAATAGCCCTTACACAGCCTGGAGGTGTGTTGGGTCATTGTCCTGTTGAAAACAAATGATAGTCCCACTAAGTGCAAACCAGATGGGATGGTGTATCGTTGCAGAAGGCTGTGGTAGCCATGCTGGTTAAGTGTACCTTGAATTCTAAATAAATCACAGAAAGTGTCACCAGCAAAGCACTATCACACCTTCTCCTCCATGCTTTACGGTGGGAACCACACATGTGAAGATCATCCTTTCACCTACTCTGCGTCTCACAAAGACATGGGGGTTGGAAACCAACATTTTACATTTAGACTCATAAGACCAAAGGACAGATTTCCACTGGTCTAATGTCCATTGCTCGTGTTTCTTGTCCCAAGAAAGTCTCTTCTTCTTATTGGTGGGTCTTCCTTTCCTGTGGCGGTCCTCATGAGAGCCAGTTTCATCATAGCGCTTGATGGTTTTTGCGACTGCACTTGAAGAAACTTTCAAAGTTCTTGAAATGTTCCAAACTGACTGACCTTCATGTCTTCAAGTAATGATGGACTGTCGTTTCTCTTTGCTTATTTGAGCTGTTCTTGCCATAATATGGACTTGGTATTTTACCAAATAGGGTTATCTTCTATATACCACCCCTACCTTGTCACACAACACAACTGATTGGCTCAAACACATTAAGAAGGAAATAAATTCCTTGAATTAACTTTTAACAAGACACACGTATTAATTTAAATGCATTCCAGGTGACAACCTCATGAAGCTGGTTGATAGAATGCCAAGAGTGTGCAACGCTGTCATCAAGGCAAAGGGTGGCTACTTTGAAGAATCTCAAATCTAAAATATATTTTGATTTGTTTCACACTTTTTCGGTTACTACATGATCCCATATGTGTTATTTCATAGTTTTGATGTCTTAACTATTATTCTACAATGTAGACAATAGTAAAAAATAAAGCTAAACCCTTGAATGAGTAGGTGTGTCCAAACCTTTGACTGGTACTATATATATATATATACAAACAAATAAAACAGGCTTATTAGACTTATTTTTCACTATCACATCATTTGTCTTCATTAGTCATGTATTAATTCTCACTTCCTCTCCCTAATGATGACTTTTTTTGCTCATCCGGTCTTTCTGTTCCCCTTCTTCCCTCATTTTTCCATTGCTCTGTGTTGTTTCTGCTTTGATTAATCTCTCTCTCTCTCCCTCTCACTGTATATTTCTCTCTCTCTCGATGGGCAGTGCAAACCAGGGCAGTGATTTGCATTCTGCAGTGACAGTCACTAAGTCTGGCCGTTGGGGGTGGGGGAGAGAGCGCTTGGGGTGGTAGTAAGGACTCGGGGACAGACTGATAAGCATGGGGAGGATGGGAAATGGATTTGTTTACAGTTACTTGCCACTTTATTTTCCAATTAAAAGGCATCAAGCAGCACTTGGTTGAGCCATGCCCACTCTGAGGTCTGCACTCCAGTCTGTCTTGATAACCCCTATCATTTGACTGGTCAGACAGAGTCCTCGGGGGTGTTATGGTACAGGGTGCGGATATGTCAACTGGTGTTATGACAGGTGCGAGCCAGCAGGGGGCAGAGTGACGGGCACCCCCACATTGGCAATTGAACTGTAGGGAGGCTTTGATATTTGTTGTGACGGTTTGAAGCTGTTTGAAGATGCAGAGATGAGAGAGTTGACATCTGTGGCTAACCCCACGTCAGCGCCCCGCGTCGCTCATTTGCAGAGAACGAGCCAAAGGAGCCGTACCTACTACGTCCTGACCTTGACTCAACAACAAAGCTAAGAGCCAATCAGGTCATTCCAATTAGGCCATATGCCAAATCAGGTGTAATAACTAACAACTCATTTACATCGAAACAAAAAAGCAACTGGCCGTCACATTTACATTCATTTACAGTGGAAGTGAAAGCAACTAGAGGGCAATTACCAAACACTGCGGCGATATCCCCGTATCCTTCCATCCAACTCGATTAACTTTGAGTTTCATTAACAAGCTCCCTCCTCCATCACTCCCTCCTTTCCATCTCTACATCCCCTCTATCCCTTCCTCCCTCAATCATGTGCGGCCTTTTCCCTGTCGATGCTATGATGACTTTCAGGGAGATCACATTAAACAAATGAGATCTTGCAATGTGACAGCGACATTTTTCTGTGGCGGGGGCAGTGGTGGCAGTGCGCTAAACCCTCTGTTTCTTATCTCGCTGTCATCTCGCCAAATGTTATGTTTATCAGTGAATGATTACATTTTAAGCACTTCAAATGACTTTGGATCAGCCGACCTGATTAATGACTCATTACAATTTGGTGGGGGATGATTGGGCGCTTACTACCAAGCCTAATGATTGTGAATAAAAAATAAAAGAATCAAGTTATTGAAAAAAAAAAAATTCTCTCCACCTCTCCAAAGTTTCTTCCTTTATTGCACTGAGTAATCTGTGTGATCGTCTTCTTGACAGTTAATATGGGCCTTTCATTGCGGCTCATACTCTAATTGTGTTTTCATTATGCTACTTTCATTATTCACCGTAGATGATCCTTACATTACATTTGCAACACGAGTTCCCTTTAATCGCTCTCATTAAAACGACTTAAACATGACAAAAGTATTTTATTTTCTCCCGGATCTATCATGCAACCAGGTGAACAAAGGAATCATCTAGGCTCTAATACAGTAGGAACCCATTGTAGCTTTAGCTACGTGCTTTTCACTTTGCCACAGAACAGCATGGTGTATTCAGACCCCTTGCCCTTTTCCACATTCTGTTACATCCGCGTGCGCCATTGTTCGCAAGTTGATTTTGTCCATCCACACCAGATGCGATAGGACATGCAGGTTGAAATATCAAAACAAGCCCTGAATCAACTATATTAATTTGGGGACAGGTTGGAAAGTATTAAACATTCATGGCAATTTAGCTAGCTTGCTGTTGCTAGCTAATTTGTCCTGGGATATAAACATTGGGTTGTTATTTTACATGAAATGTACAAGTTCCTCTACTCTGACAATTAATCCACAGATAAAAGGGTAAACCGAGTTCGTTTCTAGTAATCTCTCCTCCTTCAAGCTTCTTCTTCTTTTTTGGACTTCATATGGCGGTTGGCAACCAACTTTAATTAAGGTGCATTAATACCACCAACTGGACTGGAGTATTGACCTCAGTTAATCTTTCAATCACCCATATGCTCCTAAAAACTAATGAGGAGATGGGAGAGGTGGGACCTGCAGCACATCAAGCATCACAAATAGAACCAAGTGCTATTTTTGTGCCTGGCTATGCAGAGGTCGTTGACGCACGTGAGCAGTTTGGATGCAATGATTGAATAACATTTATGTGTACATTTATTTTGCAACGCTCACGCACGTAACGCGAGTGTTGTGGACAGCATGTTATTATTAAATGGATTCAATAGTCCCCCCCCCCCCTCATCAATCTACACACAATACCCCATAATGACAAAGCAAAAATAGATTTGTAGAAATGTTTGTACATTTCTATATTTTTTAAATAGAAATATCACATTTACATATGTATTCAGACCCTTTACTCAGTAATTTGTTGAAGCACCTTTAGCAGCGAGTCTTCTTGGGTATGACGCGACAAGCTTGGCACACCTGTATTTGTGGAGTTTCTCCCGTTCTTCTCTGCTGATCCTCTCAAACTCTGTCAGGTTGGATGGGGAGTGTTGCTGCATGGCGATTTTCAGGTCTCTCCAGAGATGTTCGATCGGGTTCAAGTCCGGGCTCTGGCTGGGCCAGTCAAGGACATGCAGAGACTTGTCCCGAAGCCACTCCTGCGTTGTCTTGGCTGTGTGCTTAGGGTGGTTGTCCTGTAGGAAGGTGAACCTTCACCCCACTCTGTGGTCCTGATCAGGTTTTCATCAAGGTTCTCTCTGTACCTTGCTCCATTCATCTTCGCCTCGATCGTGACTAGTCTCCCAGTCCCTGCCACTGAAAAACATCCCCAGAGCATGATGCTGCTATCACCATGCCTCACCGTAGGGATGGTGCCAGGTTTCCTCCAGGCGTGACGCTTGGCATTTAGGCCAAAGAGTTGAATCTTGTTTTCATCAGACCAGTGAATCTTGTTTCTCATGGTCTGAGAGTCTTTAGGTGCCTTTCGGCAAACTCCAAGCGGGCTGTCACATGCCTTTTACTGAGGATTGGCTTCCGTCTGGCCACTCTACCATAAAGGCCTGATTGGTGGAGTGCTGCAGGGATGGTTGTCCGTCTGGAAGGTTCTCCCATCTCCACAGAGGAACTCTGTCAGAGTGACCATCAGGTTCTTGGTCACCTCCCTGACCAATTCCCGATTGCTCAGTTTGGCCGGGCTTCTACCTCTAGGAAGAGTGTTGGTGGTTCCAAACTTCTTCAATTTAAGAATAATGGAGGCCATTGTGTTTTTGGAGACCTTCAATGCTGCAGAAATGTTTTGGTACCCTTCCCCAGATCTGTGCCTCGACACATGCACTGTCAACTGTGGGACCTTATATAGACAAGTGTGTGCCTTTCAATATCATGTCCAATCAATTGAATTAACCACAGGTGGACTCCAATCAAGTTGTAGAAACACCTCAAGGATGTTAAATGGAAACAGGATGATGCACCTGAGCTACATTTCGAGTCTTATAGCAAAGGGTCTGAATACTTATGTTAATATTTTTTTTGTTGCTTTGTCATTTTGGGTTATTGTGTGTAAATTGCTAAGGAAAAAAAGTATTTAATACATTTTGGAATAAGGGTGTAACGTAACAAAATATGGAAAAAGTGAAATACTTTCCGAAGGCACTGTAGATTGAGCCATCTAGGATCTAGTTCAGATGTGTCTGCTCCAGTCGCAGACCCCACCTGCTGTACTCTGGGACACAGGCAGCCACAGACCTTTATCCGGATGCCATTTTGGCTTCATTCCTACTGAGCCAGATGGAGTGACATTGTCTGCTGTTCACTGGCATGGAAACATGCACACAGCAGCCCAGTTCACATAGCCCACTCTCTGATGGTTAAAAAAATAAACAGTGGAGCCACTCGACTCTGGCGTCTCCCTCAGTTGGTATTTCCTTTGAGGGAACGGACTAAAGAAACAACCCAGCTAGCACATAACGTTCTGAGAACCATATGTTTCTTAGATCTTGGTGAGAGCATGGTTGTCCTATGGTTATTTTGCATACAACCTTCCCACAACCTTCTGGGAATGGTGCAGGACAGTTGCTTGGTTTTGGAACATTCTCGGCACATTTAAGGAACTTGACAAAAACATTTTTTTCTTGGTATTTCATTAATTTAACAGAACGGTTCATAAAAGTTCAAACATGGTTACACTTCATTTCAACTTCGGTAACGTTCTAGGAACGTTCTCCAATTTTGCGCTGCCCTTTCTGTCTCGCAATCACGGCCAGGTGTGAAACAGCCTGGAATCGAACCAGGGTCTGTATTGAAGCCTCTAGCACTGAGATGCAGTGCCTCAGACCGCTGCGCCACTCGGGAGAGGTGGCAATGGCTCAGAGAATGTTCTAAGAACATTCTTTTAAAACATATACATTCCATTCTGAGCATCTACAAAACTCTCTCTTTCCTCTATTTTGGTGTGTTCAGGTGTGTTGGCGTGCCCACTAATTGGCCACACCTGATCTTAATGAGGGCTTGTTTCCTTTGAA
Organism: Oncorhynchus keta; assembly: GCF_023373465.1. NCBI lineage: Eukaryota > Metazoa > Chordata > Actinopteri > Salmoniformes > Salmonidae > Oncorhynchus > Oncorhynchus keta. Next base: position 27,750,957 of record NC_068429.1, read on the forward strand.
ATGGGGTGTCATGACTGTCCTGATCAGGTCAGGTTACAGGAGACCACAACCCTACAGATTATCTCTCAACCACAACAAGAGGAGGAGAGATCTAGGGGTCTGAAGATGTGGGGGTTTTATGACCCCTCACGCCCATGGTAAATCTTAGGCCACAGACAAAATTCGTTTGTCCTCTCACTATGGAGAACCAGCCTCAGAACATTAAAAATGCAATAAAGGGACTTTGGAACAATGGTTTCCGTCAGTCACAATGGTGGTCATGACGATAGATGGAATATGAAAATGTATGTCATTTTTGTTTTGTTATTAAAGGTTAATAGATGACGTTATTACGTTATTAGTTACAATGTTATTATAGCATTGTAACTTTAAGAGTCTTCCCAGTATATGCTTGATGTTTATACATTGTACGTTGTGTGGAAAATGTCCAAATCAAAGAGAATGTTTTGATAAAGGTGAAATGTGAAGTTAGTTGTCTAAAATTGGATTTGAGCCTCTTAACTTGGTACGCCCAGAGAATTGCCCTAACGGCGGTTACGCCCACTTCTGACCCGAGGGTATAACATTAACATGAGTAACCGAGCTGCAGCCGAGGTCTAAAAAGTCAGCGAACCCTAAACGCAACACAAGGTTGAAGACAAAGAAATATTTTTTCTACCCATGGTACTGATGAGTAGCTGTGTCGAAGCAGGTGAATTCAAGCCGGACCACCTAGCCTCCACTCTCCATCGAATCGTGGTATCTACACTGTTTCATTCCTACGCTGTGAGCTCTGAGCTACATAGCTGTCTGTCTTTAGAAGACCCCCTCCAGAGCAAGGGCGAGGAATCAGACCACTAAGTCAAAAGGACACTGACATCGTGAGGACAACCAGAGAGTTGCGCCGGAGAAGTGTGTCATTGAGAAGCCTAGACGACCCACGCGGAGATTCCCATCTGTGACCTCCCACACGTATTTACATCATTATATTCTGACCCATAAGAGCGGCAGTTCGGGGCAAAGCTAGGGTTAAAATAAGCATAGCTGACAAATGCACCCAAATGTATATTTATCTCGTGTACTTTCTCTTTCTCTCTCTCTTTTAAATCCCCATTTTGGGTAACATGCGCCATAGTGTGTTTGTCCGTTCTAATCAATAGCCTAGACTGTGTATCTTTTATCATCATTTTAGCTTTCCAGTAAATAAATAATCAACTAAGATTGGTGTGGTACGAACTCATTGGTGGGACCCTGATCCGTGCAGATTCCTGGATTATGTGACGTTCAGAATGAGGTTGTAGAGGAAACGGATTAATTAGCGACGGTTGTAAAATCGATATTCTGATATTCTTCAAATAAATTAATTTGGGAAATAGAAACTCAATAAAAACTCATTTTCCCATGGTGACCCAGGTTAATGAGTTAATAATTGCTTGATTCATATAATCACGCAATTAGAAACCTTTAATCATTCGATGAGCAACAGTCGTCACATTAACTAATACAACGTCACGACAGGGGTCTGTTTGAATAGACTAAAATTAACAGCTTTGTATGCGTAAAAAAGCATGGCATGCTAGCTCCATCCTGGTGGTGCAGTGGACTAATTCCATGGATATATTATAGGTTCAAATCTCACTGAAGCTGTTTCACAATAAAAAATAAATGTGTTTTCATAATTAATGCCAAAGGAAATTCATTTCTATGTGTCCTTGCTGTGCTTTCAGTTAAAAAGTTCATCCAAAATAAGCTGTGTTATTAAAAGTCTTATTGAAACATTCAGTTGAAGTTTTAAGGAAGTTATTCTAAAACCTCCAAATGACCTATAATTTTTGTTCTAAAATGTTCAGGTGAAATGTTCACTTCTGTTCTCAGAACATTTAAAAAATGTTTTGTTTTGTTTGGCTTTGTTCCCGCAACCAATGTGAAACCAAAAACATACGTTCCCACAACATCCAGGGAACCAAATGTGCTTGCTCGGAGAGATGTGGCATGTGAGGATGCTATGATGATTTGTAGTGCGTTGCTTTTTATGCATTGGAAAATCACACCCATTACATATGCATAGATAAATGAGGGTGAACTGTTGGCAAGTTATTAAATGTTGATTCAAATGTGCAGTGCTTGTATTAGCTCAGTAGCAATAATGTGTTTACATGAACTCACAGTACTATGCAAATTGCAGCAAAATGTGAAACAGCATTCAAATGAACAGCATGACCAAAGCAAACGAAGTCTCGACAGCCAAACACCACACACAGTAGTTTGGCTAATCAGATTGCATCCACGGCCTCATTTGCTTCAACTCTAAACAGTTTCTGAACCTCCCTCTGAGCCAAAATGTCTTCAGAGCTACATTCTCAACAGGGGGTGGTAAAGTCCATGACATGACATTCGGTTAGAGAGGGAGTTAAGTGATACTAATGCCCCAGATTCACATGGAGATGTTCATAGGGTTGCTTTCCGTCTGCAGACATGAGCATTTTCTTGCATGAGAACCATGTTGGAGAAACAGATGAATTTCTACTACGTATTTTATAACCAATCTCTTCTATAGCTGGAGTCACATTCATAAATGCATGAGGACTTGCCTACTTGATGACCACAATGCATGGAGGGTGACCCGCACTACAGCTCAGGACCATTTGTGTGGGTTGAATCATTCATCACATAGACACACAGGCGTAAGCACACACACACACACAGGTGCAAACACACACACAAGCACCATACACACACATACACACACACACACACACACACACACTCCAATCCAAGGCAATCCAATACACATCCATATGTATAAGACACACGGTTCGACATACAATCTCTCTGACAGAAAGGAAACTCAGAAACACTATGACACACAAAACCACTTGCACACACACACACACACATGTACACAAATATACCCTCACGCACGCGCACACGCACACACACACACACACACACACACACCTCTCATACCACTGAAAGTAAACCAGCCAGTGAAAACCTACTTCCTTATTCACCCTGAAGATGAAAGTGACATGAGACCAGAGAGGAGCACCAACACAGAGAATTTATCCATGGCACCTAAGTAAGTCATAACTTTTCAACCTTCACTTTATAACGTGTGGAGGAGATACGTATTGCCTCAAGTATATAACAAGCCTATATCACCATCTCTACATCTCCACTCGGGGGTAAACACACATAACAAAAGCCAGTCACTCAGATGCTGAAGGGGATGGGGCTTGTAGTGGAAGCAGTTCCACTGGGGAGAATCTGCCACTCTCAACTCTAAAGAGAAATGTAGATATCTTGGATACTGTAGTAGTAATCATACTTTGAACAAATAACTGTAACCGATTAATTATTGTGGGCAAGAAAACAACTTGAGGCTGTTACAGTGCATTATACGACTTGTTATAAGCAAATTATTATGAAAATCGGTGTATACTGTGAGTTGAAACATGCAGGCCTTACCTCAGCGACAGGCACTCCCTCTGGTGGACGGCAGTGCAGCACAATCATGCCTTTAATGGGCACCTCCCTCCCCTGGGGGTCCTGCTCAAAGTTCTTCCTCAGGTCTGGGAGAGGGAGAGGGGAGGGGAGGGACAAACGAAGACAGGATTCAATTCATCAGAGTTTCTGGGATTAAATCAAACAGCACTCTCTTTTAGGCAATAGGATTCATTTTATATTTCTTTGACTCCAAATATATATATTTCCATCCGCTTACTTCCTCTCTCTTTCTCTTTCAATCAGTCACTCCCATACTCACTCTCTATCTCTCTCATCTACTAATCTTCCCTGACTCACTACCCCCCCCCCCCTCTCTTTCTCTCTCTCTGCTGGTATGGTTCTGCTACTCACAGGCGATGCGTACGGTGGCCTTGCGGCTCTTGGAGGTGCCCAGGTGGCTCCAGGCCACACACAGACACCAGTAGTCCTCGGGGCCGTGGAAATCCTCCACCTGCTGACGAGACACGTTGATCATCACCTCCCGGATCTTCAACCCTGCAGGGACACACAGATTATAATCCCAGATTACCATTTTATGTTATTTATTTATTTAACCTTTATTTAACTAGGCAAGTCAGTTAAGAACAAATTCTTATTTATAATGACAGCCTACACCAGCCAAACCCAGACGACGGTGTGCACCGCCCTATGGGACTCCCAATCACGGCTGGTTGTGATAAAGCCTGGATTTGAAACAGGGTGTCTGTAGTGATGCCTCAAGCACTGAGATGCAGTGCCTTATACCGCTGCGCCACTCAGGAGCCCATCACCGATGATCATCAGAGATGACATCATCCATATTATAATCCAAATTATCACTCAGATTATAAGAAATGTATAGCTAAAATGATCAAAACATGACGTAATCATGAGACTTGGCGAGATGGAAAACACGGGAGATGAAATATCCAGGCGATAAGAGATTATCAGTCCCAAATAGATGAAGAGGTCAACAGAGAGAGGAGTGCCTGTCAGATTACTCAGATTACTGTTTCATTTCCACCCATACATTGTCATCAGATTGACATCTGAAGCCTGACAAATCTATATAAAGAACTTCATTATCATAATTTATCAATTTATCATAATTCTATCAGTCAGATAATCTACTTCAGTGCGGCAACTGGAGGACAAATGATGCAGGATGATGCCATTGTGATAGGAATCGTTATTGATCCTCTTAAACTCACTCAGTTCTGCTAATGCCTTAATCCATTTATACAAATTATCAACCCAAAGTGAGACTAAATGGTACACTTTGTATACCAAACATTAGGAACACCTACCTAATATTGAGTTCCACCCACCCCCCCTTTTGCCCTGAGATCAACCTCAATTCGTCGGTGTATGGACTGTACAAGGTGTCGAAAGTGTTCCACAGGGATGTAGGCCCATGTTGTCTCCAATGTCACTGGCTTACTGGTGCTCTTCCATGCCGTCCCTAGGAGGGGTGCGTCACTGAATTGAGTCACTGACGTGATCTTCCTGTCCGTGTTGGCGCCCTCTCGGGATCGTGCCGAAGAGGAGATCTTCGTGGGCTATACTCAGTCTTGTCTCAGGGTAGTAAATTTGTGGTTTGGGGATATCCCTCTAGTGGTGTGGGGGCTGTGCTTTGGCAAAGTGGGTGGGATTATATACTGCCTGGTTGGCCCTGTCCGGTAGTATCATCGGACGGGGCCACAGTCTCAGCCTCCTGTATTAATGCTGCAATAGTTTGTGTCGGGGAGCTAGGGTCAGTCTGTTATATCTAGGTTATTCTCCTGTTTTATCCGGTGTCCTGTGTGAATTTATGTATGTCCTGTGCGAAAGTATTCACCCTCCTTGGCATTTTGTTGCCTTACAACCTGGAATTAAAATAGGTTTTGGGGGGGTTGTAATCATTTGATTTACACAACATGCCTACCACTTTAAAGATGCAAAATATTTTCTATAGTGAAACAAAGAAGAAATAAGACAAAAAAAATGGAAAATTTGAGCGTGCATAACTATTCACCCCCCCAAAGTCAATGCTTTGTAGAGCCACCTTTTGCAGCAATTACAGCTGCAAGTCTCTTGGGGTATGTCTCTATAAGCTTGGCACATCTAGCCACTGGGATTTTTGCCCATTCTTCAAGGCAAAACTGCTCCAGTTCCTTCAAATTGGATGGGTTCCGCTGGTGTACAGCAATCTTTAAGTCATACCACAGATTCTCAATTGGATTGAGGTCTGGGCTTTGACTAGGCCATTCCAATACATTTAAATGTTTCCCCTTAAACCACTCAAATGTTGCTTTAGCAGTATGCTTGGGGCGGCAGGGTATCCTAGTGGTTAGAGCGTTCGACTAGTAACTGGAAGGTTGCAAGTTCAAACCCCTGAGCTGACAAGGTTCAAATCTGTAATTCTGCCCCTGAACAGGCAGTTAACCCACTGTTCCTAGGCTATCATTGACGGGATAGGGGGCGCTCTCTTAATTTTTGGATTAAAAAACATTCCCGTTTTAAACAAGATATTTTGTCACGAAAAGATGCTCGACCATGCATGTAATGGACAGCTTTGGAAAGAAAAAACTCTGACGTTTCCAAAACTGCAAAGATATTATCTGTGAGTGCCCCAGAACTAATGCTACAGGCAAAACCAAGATGAAGTTTCATATAGGAAATGCCCCAGATTCTGAAGGCGCTGTGTTCCAATGTCTCCTTATATGGCTGTGAATGCGCCAAGAATGAGCCTGCCCTTTCTGTCGTTTCTCCAAGGTGTCTACAGCATTGTGACGTATTTGTAGGCATATCATTGGAAGAATGACCATAAGAGACTACATTTACCAGGTGTCCGCCCGGTGTCCTGTGTCGAAATTATTGCGTAATCTCTAGGTCCATGCGCGTTCCATTTCTTCAGAAGAGAAAGTCAACTGCCACGAAGGATTTATCATCGATAGATATGTGAAAAACACCTTGATGATTGATTCTAAACATCGTTTGCCATGTTTCTGTCGATATTATGGAGTTAATTTGGAAAAAAGTTCGCGTTTTAATGACTTAATTTTCATTTTTTTTCTTACCCAAACGTGATGAAGAAAACGGAGCGATTTGTCAACACAAATAATCTTTTTGTAAAAACTGAACATTTGCTATCTAACTGAGAGTCTCCTCATTGAAAACATCTGAAGTTCTTCAAAGGTAAATTTGATTTTATTTGAATGCTTTTCTGTTTTTTGTGAAAATGTTGCCTGCTGAATGCTAACGCTAAATGCTACGCTAGCTATCAATAGCTATCAATACTGTTACACAAATGCTTGTTTTGCTATGGTTGAGAAGCATATTTTTGAAAATCTGAGATGACAGTGTTGTTAACAAAAGGCTAAACTTGAGAGCTAGCATATTGATTTCATTTCATTTGCGATTTTCATGAATAGTTAACGTTGTGTTATGCTAATGAGCTTGCGGATAGATTTACACAATCCTGGATACAGGTTTTTTTCATAGCTAAATGTGACGCAGAAAACGGAGCGATTTGTCCTAAACAAATAATCTTTCAGGAAAAACTGAACATTTGCTATCTAACTGAGAGTCTCCTCATTGAAAACATCTGAAGTTCTTCAAAGGTAAATTATTTTATTTGAATGCTTTTCTAGTTTTTGTGAAAATGTTGCCTGCTGAATGCTAACGCTAAATGCTATGCTAGCTATCAATACTGTTCCACAAATGCTTGTTTTGCTATGGTTGAGAAGCATATTTTGAAAATCTGAGATGACAGTGTTGTTAACAAAAGGCTAAGCTTGAGAGCTAGCATATTGATTTCATTTCATTTGCGATTTTCATGAATAGTTAACGTTGCGTTATGGTAATGTGCTTGAGGCTGTAGTCACGATCCCGGATCCGGGATGGCTCGACGCAAGAAGTTAACTGACTTGCCTGGTTAAATAAAGGTTAAAAAAGGGTCATTGTCCTGCTGGAAGGTGAAATCTCTGGAAGACTGAAACAGGTTTCCCTCAAGAATTTCCCTGTATTTAGGGCCATCCATCATTCCTTCAATTCTGACCAGTTTCCCAGCCCCTGCCGATGTAAAACATCCCCACAGCATGATGCTGCCACCACCATGCTTCACTGTGGGGATAGTGTTCTTGGGGTGATTAGAGATGTTGGGTCTGCGCTTTTGGGTCTGCGCATTTTCCTTGATAGCCAAAAAGCTCAATTTTAGTCTCTTCTGACCAGAGTACCTTCTTCTATATGTTTGGGGAGTCTCCAACATGCCTTTTGGTGAACACCAAACGTGTTTGCTTATTTTTTCTTCATGCAATGATTTTTTTCTGGACACTTTTCCGTAAAACCCAGCTCTCTGGAATGTCCTTCATGGTTATCTTTGGTCTCTTTGTTGCCACTCTGATTAATGCCCTCCATGCCTGGTCCCTGAGTTTTGGTGGGTGGCCTTCTCATGGCCGGTTTGTTGTGGTACCATATTCTTTCCATTTTTAATAATGGATTTAATGGTGCTCCGTGGGATGTTCAAAGTTTCTGATACTTTTTTATAACCCAACCCTGGAGAGCTCCTTGGTTTTCATAGTGCCGCTTGCTTGGTGGTGCCCCTTGCTAAGTGGTGTTTCAGACTCTGGGGCCTTTCAGAACAGGTGTACTGTACTGAGATCATGTGTCAGGTCATGTGACACTTAGATTGCACACATGTGGACTTTATTTAACTAATGTGACTTCTGAAGGTAAATGGTTGCACCAGATCTTATTTAGGGGCTTCATAGCAAAGGGGGTGAATACACATGCACGCACCACTTTTCTGTCTTTTTTGGGGGGGATTTTTTGAAACAAGTCATTTTTTTCATTTCACTTCACCAATTTGGACTATTTTGTCCATTACATGAAATCCAAATACAAATCTATTTCAATTACAGTTTGTAATGCAACAAAACAGGAAAAACACCAAGGGGGGTGAATACATTTGCAAGGCACAGTACTCCCTCTAATTCTCCCTCTCTCCCTCCCCTCCCAGAGGACCTGAGCCCTAGGACCATTGCCTCAGGACTACCTGGCCTGATGACTCCTTGCTGTCCCCACTCCAGTTTCAACTGTTCTGCCTGCGGCTAAGGAACCCTGACCTGTTCACCAGACGTGCTACCTTGTCCCAGACCTGCTGTTTTCGGCTCTTTCTCTCTACCGCACCTGCTGTCTCGAACTCTGAATGCCCAGCTATGAAAATCCAACTGACATTTACTCCTGAGGTGCTGACCTGTTGCACCCTTCCAACCACTCTGATTATTATTATTTAACCCTGATGGTCATCTATGAACATTTGAACATCTTGGCCGTGTACTGTTATAATCTCCACCCGGCACAGCCAGAAGAGGACTGGCCACCCCTCAGAGCCGGGTTCCTCTCTAGGTTTATTCCTAGGTTTCTGTCTTTCGAGGGAGTTTTTCCTAGCCACCGTGCTTCTACATCTGCATTGCTTACTGTTTGGGGTTTTAGGCTGGGTTTCTGTATAGCACTTTGTGACATCAGCTGATGTTAAAAGGGCATTATAAATACTATCAAGTATGAAGGTAAGACCCAGGTACAGACCACGTCGAATAAACAATCTTTTAATATTCCAACAGGGACAGGCAATAGGTAGGCAGGGGTAAAAAAACAGAGGTGGGGCAACGATAGCGGGCGGCAGGCAGGCTCAGGGTCAGGATAAGGCAGAGGTCAGTAACCCAGAGGGGGGCAAAGGCACAGGTCGTAGGCAGGCTCAGAGTCAGGGTCAGGCAAGGGTCAAAACCAGGAGGGCGAGAAAAGAGAGACTGGAAAAAGCAGGAGCTGAGACATGAACAAACAAGACGAACTGGCAACAGACAAACAGAGAACACAGCTATAAATAGAGAGGGGATAAAAATTATTATTTTAGAAATACATTATCCTCCTTTTTCCACAAAAAGGTGTGTTGCAATTTGTCAGCTGGATCCTGGTATTGAAAAGACTCAATCTTAGCTTGAGGTACACACACACCTTGTTTTTATATCTGTGTGTGTATAATTCACTTCAAACCTCAATTTCTCTATGCATTTCTTAAGCTGTGATTCAATCCATAATCATGAATGGTAGGGTTATGGTTGGTAATTAATGTATTTGTTTTTTTAACTGAATTCAACTAACAGGAACATTAAAGGCTTACTGTCCAACAGCAACAGACTGTAGGCCTACGCAAAGCTATGTGAGACTGTATTGGACCATTAATGCGTAATAAGGAAGCTCTGCTGGTTATCTTAGAAAGCACAGTCTTCAAAGCTATTTCAGGGCAGCTCTCCAAAGGGGAAAGCAGCTCTGTCTATGATATCTCTATTCTCCCTGCCTGCTATATAAGCCCAATTTCACAGATGTTTCCAAACCGGCCCATCATGGGGTATGAACAGTCAATTATGCAGACATTCTGATGGTAGTGTGTTCTCTCCTCAGTGTGTGTGTATGTGCGTGTGTGAGTGTGTGTCTGCACATGTGTGTTCTCGGCTCAAAGAGTCCTCTCTGCGGGCCGCTCCCAGCATGCATTGCACAGCAGACAAACAGGACCACAGTGTGGATCAAGACAAAATGGAAACCAATAATGTGATGTAATTTGAAGGGTGCCTGTCTGAAACCAGACTGACAGCCATGCAGTCAGTTGAAGGTCATACCTGTTTAATAGAGATGTGGTTGGAGAGATATTAACTGAGACAGATAAACATAAATATGGAAGTCACAGCTCTAGTCCAGCGCAGTGCAGATACATTTTTCTGACACTGATTTGTACCTGTTAAACTAGGTGTGTCCACAATACAGCCATTCAGAAGTACCAGGGAGAGACAAAAACCAACAGGACTGTGGAACTTAAGGGCCTGAGTTGTGCACCGCTATCATAATTTAAGCAAAATAACCTAAGGGAGCATCACCAGAAAAATTACTGTTTTCAAGTAATTGATCAACATTCAAATAGTAGGTAGATAATTTCTTATAGAGACTTTTCAAGTGCACTTGGCATCAGCTAGTCTTGTCACACTCGTACAATGTCAGAGATTTCAGTTTGAGCCCCTTCTTGGGTCCATACCAAGACCTGTGCCTGTCTGTGTAAAAGCTTCCTATGGATGCCTGTGATCATGTAATCACGGGTTTAAGTGCTTTCTGACAAGCGACTTAGTTCATGGATTTTGATTACAGTTTAAATACAATAAGACCATTAAAGGGGGGGATTTGATTCAGCAATCTTTAAAATCATAATGACTCCCTCTCCATTGGGGGAAGTGCTTAATCTCTAATCACTATGAAGACCGCAATGTACAGTCATGGCCAAAAGTTTTGAGAATGACACAAATATTAATTTTCACAAAGTCTGCTGCCTCAGTTTGTATGATGGCAATTTGCATATACCCCAGAATGTTATGAAGAGTGATCAGATGAATTCCCTCTTTGCCATGCAAATGAACTGAATCCCCTCAAAACATTTCCACTGCATTTCAGACCTGCCTCAAAAGGACCAGCTGACATCATGTCAGTGATTCTCTCATTAACACAGGTGTGAGAGTTGAAGAGGACAAGGCTGGAGATCACTCTGTCATGCTGATTGAGATAACAGACTGGAAGCTTCAAAAGGAGGGTGGTGCTTGGAATCATTGTTCTTCCTCTGTCAACCATGGTTACCTGCAAGGAAACACGTGCCGTCATCATTGCTTTGCACAAAAAGGGCTTCACAGGCAAGGATATCGCTGCCAGTAAGATTGCACCTAAATCAACCATTTATCGGATCATCAAGAACTTCAAGGAGAGCGGTTCAATTGTTGTGAAGAAGGCTTCAGGGCGCCCAAGTAAGTCCAGCAAGTGCCAGGACCGTCTCCTAAAGTTGATTCAGCTGTGGGATTGGGGCATCACCAGTACAGAGCTTGCTCAAGAATGGCAGCAGGCAGGTGTGAGTGCATCTGCACGCACAGTGAGGCGAAGACTTTTGGAGGATGGCCTGGTGTCAAGAAGGGCAGCAGAGAAGCCACTTCTCTTCAGGAAAAACATCAGGGACAGACTGATATTCTGCAAAAGGTACAGGGATTGGACTGTTGAGGACTAGGGTAAAGTCATTTTCTCTGATGAATCCCCTTTCCGATTGTTTGGGGCATCCAGAAAAAAGCTTGTCCGGAGAAGACAAGGTGAGCGCTACCATCAGTCCTGTGTCATGACAACAGTAAAGCATCCTGAGACCATTCATGTGTGGGGTTGCTTCTCAGCCAAGGGAGTGGGCTCACTCACAATTTTGCCTAAGAACACAGCCATGAATAAAGAATGGTACCAACACATCCTCCAAGAGCAACTTCTCCCAACCATCCAGGAACTGTTTGGTGATGAACAATGCCTTTTCCAGCATGATGGAGCACCTTGCCATAAGGCAAAAGTGATAACTAAGTGGCTGGGAGAACAAAACATCAATATTTTGGGCTCATGGCCAGGAAACTCCCCAGACCTTAATCCCTTTGAGATTTTGTGGTCAATCCTCAAGAGGCGGGTGGATAAAAAACCCCACAAATTCTGACAAACTCAAAGCATTGATTATGCAAGAATGGGCTGTCATCAGTCAGGATGTGGCCCAGAAGTTAATTGACAGCATGCCAGGGCGGATTGCAGAGGTCTTGAAAAAGAAGGGTCAACACTGCAAATATTAACTCTTTGCATCAACTTCATGTAATTGTCAATAAAAGCCTTTGATACTTATCAAATGCTTGCAATTATACTTCAGTATTCCATAGTAACATCTGACAAAAATATCGAAAGACACACTTTGTGAAAATTCATATTTGTATCCTTCTCAAAACTTTTGGCCACGACTGTAAGATGTTTTAGAACTGCATGTGTACGCTGACTAGGCCAGAAGACTATGTGGTTAGCCGCTCTGTTTAGTCAAATTTCTCTACTTAAGTTTTAGATTGCGTTACAAATTCCACCCTATTCCATATCTATTGCATTATTTTTAACAAGGGTCCATAGGGCTATAAAGGGAATAGGGTTCCATTTTTGGTTGCAGATCTGTGACCCTTTTCAGGAAACTAGGTGTATGTTGCATGTCACTACTTCACAGGTGTGGCATTTGAATATAAACTTTTATTTTTTATCAAAATACGTTTTTTGGCAGAAATGCCTTCTGGAACATGTGACATTTCATGTGCCTTAATAACAAACTTGTATTTCATCCATAATTACGAATACAATTGTTAAATTACGAGTCCAGTTGGTTTAGCGACGGAAAAAGCAAGGTACCTTCCTGCTAGCCATGATTGGCTGAGATAATGGATTGGCTAGACATGCTGGGAGATGAGTTTGGATTGGTCTGCCATGTAGCATTCTTCTGTCTATAATGTGAGCTGTTCAGTATGTGTTGACAGTCATTTCTACCGCTCCGTTTTGGAAAGATATAACGTTAGCCATCGAGAACTACAAAAGTTTTGCTACTTTTCTCAACAACATTGATGCCCTGAAGTTAGCAGGCGCTATCGACAGATCAGTTGGAAAAGGTTATGGCTATTTTCTGCACACGCCACTGTCAGTGTGAACCGGCGTGACTTGACACAACGCTGGCCAAAAAGATGTAGCTACAACCAAAACAATCAAAGTTAAATGATTCCAGTCTGCTGTGAAGTGTTCATTCATGTATATAGGTAAGAGTAGATTTTCAGATAATTTGACAGAAAGCCGTTTTTAGTGAAAGTTAGGTGGCAAACATTAGCTTTCTGGTTCACTAACTAACATTACGTGTATGATCTGTGTAGTAATATTATTAGAATCAGAAATCCATTTGCATTGCTAGTTATAGCCTAATAGCCTAGCTAGCTAACATTGAACCTAGTTTGTTAACTTTAGTATGAATATGCAGGTAGCTAAAGCTATGAAAATGTTTGTATTGGTAGTAGTATGAGCTGGGATTATGCCGGTTAATTGTTTAGCTATCTAGCTACCAAGCTAGCTACATGTCTAACCAAATGACTCCACTTTGGGCAGGATTATTTAATGACCCATCAAATTAGTCAAGTTTGTCTGGGGGTGATTACGGCCATCTATTGTATTTCATGAACATGTGTACATGTCTAGACAATAGTGACCCATCCACTTAGCTAGATGTGGCCGGGGGGTGGTTATTGCATTTCCTTCACATGACCCAGCAATTTAGACAAGTGTGTCGGGTAAACGTAATCTAATAATGATAAAATATTTGTATCTGGACACTTTCTGTTTTTGATATTGCTACTACACAAGTAACCACTTCACTGTACCATTTGTGACCAACTGGCTAAAATCGGTCTTATGTAGCAAAATTTGAAATTGTGTTTTTTATATTGGATTAAAGTAGAGACTCGGAACTAGAAAATGGTATATCATACACTACAGTTGAGGAACAATGGGAAAATAATTCTGCTTTGAAAGTTGATAAACTTGTAAACTCACTTTTGAGAAAATGGCCTTGAATGTTTTGGTACTACAACTGGAGAGGCCTTTTTGTCTACCCCCACTCACCATCGTTAACACCCTTTTAAGCTTTATAGCCCCACCCATCTCTTTAATGTTTGATCCGAGTGTTCTGTACTAACAACATCAGTCAAGCACCTAAGCTAACTGGCTAGCTACTTACAGACACAAATGAGAGAACAGCTCACTGAACATTACTCGCCCTAGCAGAGATGGTTAGGCTGTTATGTTCTCCAGAGCGTTGGTGAATGCAGCTGTGTTGTCAGATTGTCAGTTCGTAAATTGAGAGCGCACACTGGACGCTCTGGCCGATGAGTAGGGTTGATTCTAATGTTCTGACCTCACAACGGCAGTCAAGCACCCAAGCTAACTGGCTAACATTGGCTAGCTTAATAGCTACTTCCAGACACAATTGAGAGAACACCCCACTCTGACCATTTTACTCGCCCTAGAAGAGTTGGTTAGGCTGTTTTCATGTTATCCAGATCGTTGGTGACTAACTGTGCTGCTGGCAACAATTTAATTGCGCTTTTTTGCCAACATTTAATGACACTGGCCATATTCAATGGGTGTTCAGCGTTCGTAAATGAATCAGTTATTCTGCTCTGAAATCGGTGTAGATGGCCAGACTGAATTTACGAACGCACCCGAAATGGTTACTTGCATAGTTAAGTATTTTGTTAAGACATGTAGCTAGCTAGCTAGGTTAACAATGAACCATAATCCTAACTTATGACGTTACTACCCTGCATGGATCTGCAGGAAGCTAACCAACCAGGTTCAATGTCAGCTAACTAACATTAGGCTATACCTAGCCAAGCAAATGGCTCTGAGATACAAATAATAGGATCATACACATAACGTTAGCTAGTGAGCCAGCCAGCTAACGTTAGCTCACTAACAGAACACTTTAACTTCAAATGAAATCACTTTCTGTCAAAATTAGAAACATGTAATATCTGAAAATGTAGCTAGCTAGTCTATCTTATCCGTCCGTATACATCATTCATGGTGGGACGCGTCTCCTGTCGGATGCCATGGTTATCCTTAGTTTGAAGATGTAATCTGGAGACAGGTGTTTTCTACATCTATTTAGCTATCATAATCGAATTCCACTGATTTCAAAACTCGGTCCTCCAGAAAGTGGAGAGCAACATTTATGCAGTATTACTACACGGCACATAAAAATAAATGCAGCGTTAGACAGGATTACCTATACATACTGACCAGCTCAAATAGACAGAAGCGTGCTATATGGCAGACCAGTCCAAACTCATCTCTTGGCATGTCCAGCCCACTCATGATCTCAGCCAATCATGGCTAGCAGGAAGGTTGCTGCTTCTTTCTGTGGCTAAACCAACTAGGCTCGTAATTTAACAATTGTATTCATATTTACAGATGGCATACAAGTTTGTTATTAAGGCACATGAAAGTTCACATGTTCGAGAAGGCATTTCTGCCCAAAAAAGCATTTTGATAAATAAAAAAAGTGTACGTTCCTACGGCTCTCGTGTGAGGTAGTGACCCGGGACATCAAATCAAATTTCATTGGTCACATACATGTGTTTAGCAGATGTTATTGCGGGTGTAGCGATATGCTTGTGCTTCTAAACTCAGCAAAAAAATGAATGTCCTCTCAATGTCAACTACGTTTATTTTCAGCAAATTTAACATGTGTAAATATTTGTATGAACATAACAAGATTTAACAACTGAGACATAAACTGAACAAGTTCCACAGACATGTGACTAACAGAAATGGAATAATGTGTCCATGAACAAAGGAACAGTCGGTATCTGGTTTGTCACCAACTGAATTAAGTGCTGCAGTGCATCTCCTCCTCGTGGACTGCACCAGATTTGCCATTTCTTGCTGTGAGATGTTACCCCACTCTTCCACCAAGGCACCTGCAAGTTCCTGAACATTTCTGTGGGGAATGGCCCTAGCCCTCACCCTCCGATCCAACAGGTCCCAGATGTGCTCAATGGGATTGAGATCCGGGCTCTTCGCTGGCCATGGCAGAACACTGACATTCCTGTCTTGCAGGAAATCACGCACTGAATGAGCAGTATGGCTGGTGGCATTGTCATGCTGGAGGGTCATGTCAGGATGAGCCTGCAGGAAGGGTACCACATGAGAGAGGAGGTTGTCTTCCCTGTAACACACAGCGTTGTCATGTTGGAGGGTCATGTCAGGATGAGCCTGCAGGAAGGGTACCACATGAGGGAGGAGGATGTCTTCTCTCTAACGCACAGCGTTGAGATTGCCTGCAATGACAGCAAGCTTAGTCTGATTATGCTGTGGCACACCATCGATCTCACTACAGAGTACAGGACTCGGTGTAATGCTCATTCGTTCGACGATAAACGCGAATTCCACAGGTGCATGTTTAATTGATGTTCATTGTTCATTAATTGTTTATGGTTCATTGAACAAGCATGGGAAACAGTGTTTAAACACTTTACAATGAAGATCTGTGAAGTTATTTGGATTTTTACGAATTATCTTTGAAAGACAGGGTCGTGAAAAGGGGACGTTTCTTTTTTTGCTGAGTTTAGCTCCAACAGTGCGGTAGTATCTAACAAGTAATATCTCACAATTTCACAACATGTACCCAATACACACAAATCTAAGTGAGGAATGAAATTAAAAATATTTACATATATGGACAAGCGATGTGAGAGCGGCATGGACTAAGATACAGTTGAATAATATAGAATACAGTTTCCATATGAGATGCGTAATGCAAGATACGTAAACATTATCAAAGTGACAAGTGTTCCATTTCTTAAAGTGGCCAGTGATTTCTAGTTTGTGTCTATAGGCAGTAGCCTCTAATGTGCTAGTGATGGCTGTTTAGCAGTCTGATGGCCTTGTGATAGAAGCTGTATTTCAGTCTCTTGGTCCCAGCCTTGATGCACCTGAACTGACCTCGCCTTCTGGATAATAGCGGGGAGAACAGGCAGTGGCTCGGGTGGTTGATGTACTTAATGATCTGTTTGGCCTTCCTGTGACATCTTTTTGGCTTTCTTGTGACATGTCGGTGTCCTGGAGGGCAGGTAGTTTGCCCCCGGTAATGCGTTGGGCAGACCGCACCACCCTCTGGAGAGCATCGAGTTTGAGGGCGGTGCACTTGCCGTACCAGGCCGATGATACAGCCCAAGAGGATGCACTCAATTGTGCATCTGTAAATGGTCTTTGTGAGGGTTTTAGGTGCCAAGCCAAATTTCTTCAGCCTCCTGAGGTTGAAGAGGCTCTGTTGCGCCTTCTTCACCACACTTTCTGTTTGGGATGTCCATTTCAGTTTGTCAGTGATGTGTACGCCAAGGAACTTGAAGCTTTCTACCTTCCCCTACTGCAGTACCGTTGATGTGGATAAGGGGGTATGCCTAGTTTCCCCAAACTGGTCACATTTACACCTTCTGTATCAGGTGCATGTGACAAATAAACATAGATTTTATTTGATAAAGCTTGTGTTAACCACATGGCCTCACATGTGAATTGTTAGAGATTGGTGGGGCTAAAGCTTAAGAGGGTGTGAACGATGCTGAATGCGTCGTTCACTGTTATCATATTTAATATGCTGTTTATCTTCTGGTTTGTTCCACAGAATAATAGTCCAGTAGTTTTTCTTTAAAAAAGTATTGACAAAAGACAGACTCCGTACAGTGGGGCAGTAGAAACACATATTCAACTTCTGTAGGTGGTACAACTCTGATGATTCTCTGAGAAAATAAAAGGAACATACTATTTTCAGCTACTATCGTGTATGTAGTTTACTGATACAACATCCAGACGAGTAGAAAAGGTCTTGGGTAGGTTTGAAACAGATCATCCTTTCTACAAATGGGCATAAAGGAGCCATTTGTGTGTGTGTGTCTGTGTGTCTGTGTGTGTGTGTGTGTGTGTGTGTGTGTGTGTGTGTGTGTGTGTGTGTGTGTGTGTGTGTGTGTGTGTGTGTGTGTGTGTGTGTGTGTGTGTGTGTGTGTGTGTGTGTGTGTGTGTGTGTGTGTGTGTATCCAATAATGCATTTGTGGCCTAAACAAAGAAGGCACAACTAATGCTATCAAATAATCCTCCCAAACTAACGTGTGAGTAATATCTTATTGAGCAGGTGTCAGTGTGAAGCTGCTAAAGGGGAGATAGAGAAAGAAGAAGAGAAAATCAGCAAGCCACCCTTTCTCCCAGACTCCTTCACACTGTGTGAAGATCAACAAAGCTTAGCCACAGTATCAGTGACCTGGTATTCCACTATTTAGCTGTTTTTCACTTATGTTCACTTTGTGTGTTTCTAAAATGTATTTAGTGTATGTGTATGTTTGTCTATGTGTGTATATGTGTGGTAAATCACAATACATCTACAGTGCTGCTTGAAAGTATATGAACCAATTGTAAAATTACAGTTTTTTTGTTTTTACCATGAAATCTTCATTTAATCCGTTTTTTTGATCTGACATAACAGGTTTATATTTACCAATACCATATGTTGGTGTAGAGGAAATCATGCATGTAGTAGAAAAACAAATAAAAAATAATTTATCCCCAAGTTGCATTGGTTAAATCAAGTAGGTAAGTAGAATCGGGTGGTATACCAAAGGAACCAATCAAAGGAGAGATTGTTAGGAAAGAGTTTGGGTGGGATTCTGATCAATTGAGATAATAAACCTGGTCAGTTTGGTGTTACCCATCCAGGTGAATGTAATGCACACCATACAGAGAGGAAAGGAGATCTCAGAGGACATCAGGCTAAAAAAAAATCACAAAAGATTTGAGCTCCATCAGTCCACTGTGAGGCAAATCATTTACAAATGGAAAGCATTTAACATGACAGCAACGCGGCCTAGAAGTGGACGCCCTTCCAAAATATCCCCAAGAGCCACAAGAACAATAATAAATCGGGTAAAGGCCAACCCAAATATTTAGAGATTTGCAGACCTCCCTTGCTGCATCTCAGGCAACTGTGCAACAATGAGAAGAAACTCAATTGAAATGCCATTCATGGGGGGGTTGCTTGGAAGAAGCCTCTGCTGTCAAGAAATAACCAAACTGCCCGTCTTAACTTTGCCAGCTGGACAAACCTGAACCTTTCTGGAAGTACATTGTCTGGAACGATGAATCCAAAATTGACCTTTTTGGTCAATCAACACCACTATGTTTAGTGAAAACCCAACACTGCCTACCACCAAAATAACCTTATCCCAACAGTCAAGCATGGTGGTGGGAATGTCAAGATCTAGAGCTGCTTTTCCTCCTCTGGACCTGGACGACTCTACATTATTAAGGGAACCATGAATTCTGAGGGATACCAGGAGATTATTGAACTGAACGTCAGGCCATCAGTCAAGGAGCTACAGCTGGACCAAAAATGGGTCTTCCAACAAGACAACGACCCAAAGCATTCAAGAAAATCTACCAAAGAATGGCTCAGGTGAAAGGAGATTTGTGTTTATGATTGGTCAAGTCAAAGTCCTGACCTGAAGTGGGCAGTTCATGCCAGACACCCCTCAAACCTCACTCAATTGGATGAGTTCTGAAGGAGGAGTGGGCAAAAATCCCTCAAAACAGATGTCAGAGACTGATTACTGGCTATAGGAGATGTTTACTCCAAGTTATCTCTGCTAATGGAGGTGCCACAAGCTATTGACTGAAGGTGTTCTCATATTTTTGCACAAATCAGTTTCTGTTAAATAAACCACTTCTGTTAAATAAACAATGACAATATATTATATTTTTTGTTTGTTACAATACAAATGTTACAATTTGTTACAATACAAATTGGGGTTTTAATATTTTATATTTTATAGCAAAAATAATGACCAGCCCTGTAGGGTTCACATACTTTCAAGCAGCAATGTATATCCCTCTCTTCCCTCTCCTTTTTATTACATTTCCATCCCTCTATCCCCATTTTTCTATTCTCTCTCTGTACCTCTCTTCACATGTCTCTCCCTCTCTCCATCTCTGCCTTTCCTTGTGGCTCAGGTCTTGCCAATGGATCTTGACAGAGTGCCATGAGGAGATACAGCATCCATCGCTCTCTTTCCTCCACCCTTGCTCTCCCTCTCCCTCTTTCTCCTCTACCCTCTCCTTCTAAAGGGGGCATGGATAATGATGTTCTGTTTTTACTCTCTCTCTAGTTTTACTCTCCTCTTTCTCCCCCACTCTCCTTCTCTCTCCACACTCTCCCCCCACCCCTATTTCTCCAGCTCCCCACTCCCTCCATCCTTCCCACCTCCTTTCTTCTCTCTATCCTTCTCCCTGGCAGTGATCCTGTGCTGTGATCTCTCTCTGGTTCTCTGTGCCATTGTCTGGCTTCCGGCTGGGTCTGTGAAGCGGCCCCGCAGGGAGTAGCCGTGCGCCAGCGACAAGTGCTTCCTGATCCACCCAGCAAAGCTTGGCACAGCACAGTGTGTGTTAGTGTGTGTGTGTGTGAGTTCCCCGCTCGGCCCTGGATGTCTCCGTCACGCTTATCGTCGCGGCCAGGGAACAGGGATTATCCAAATGCTATGTGTTTGTAGACTCGAGATGCTCACAGGGCAGACGCGCACATATACGTTCACCAAGATGAGGCTTGTTGTCAATGTGGCTTGGGCTGTAGGTTGTGGTGGCAGACAGGTAGCTTCAGGGGGAGCTTTTGACACATTTTCCGCTTCTGAACGTTGCTTCGGGGAAACATTTGCTCAATGTGACATTGGAGACATGGGACTGTGGGGGGACGGTGGTTGTGCCAGACGCGAGATGAACCCTAGCAGACAAGCGGAACATGCTCCCAGCAACATTTTCAGTATGGTCCCAGCTGTGTGTCACCCTTCATCCCGGTACGAAAGGGACACATTAATGCACAAATTAAGGCATGATAATGCAGCCATTAAAAATGCTGCAAGTCACACGTGTTCGCTGCCTCCTCCACATCATCTGGTTAACCTAGATGTAAATAAGCTTGTGAGTTGTAGTTATTATAACTCTGCTATGTTTAATGTCTCTCTTACTCCTTTCTCGTTCACTTCTCAATTATATTCTACTGTCTCTCTCTCTGTCTCCGTAGTTCAGAATCACTTCTGCTACTGTGTCTGTATCTCTGTGTCCGTATCTCTCTCTCATCCTCTCTCAATCTCGCTCTCTCTCAGCCCCTGCCTGGTGGGAGGAAGATGATGCCAGGCCGACTGTGATCCTAATACACAACACTGGACTCATCCTCCACAGGAACAGAGAGCCCTCTTTCCCTCCCTCCCTCTCTCTCTCCTTCTCCCTCTCCCCCTCTCCTCCTCAAATATCTCTTCAACAAAGAGTTTGCAGGAACTGATAGCCTTTTCTCTTGTCCTCTGCTTCTCCTCCCTCCCACCTCCCCTTCCTTCTCTCCCTCTTCGACTATCGCTTCTATCTTTCCAAGTAAGCGAGCACGGGAACGGATATTCTCTCCTTCCCCCCTCTCTCAATTTTCCATCTCTCTATCTCTCCATCTTCATCTGGGTATCAACTGTCTCCCAGTTAAAGATCCATCAGGAACAAATACCCTCCTCTCTCCTCTCCTTCCTCTCCATTCTCTTCTTTCATTCTTTCTCTCCATGTCTCTCTACCTCCTTAACCATTTCTACACTCCAATCCCACGCTGTCTATCTGGGACCGGGGACTGCAATACACCTGTCGCCTTCTCACACTCTCAAAGATCCAATTCTAAACTAATACCTGTGTCCAATACCTGTGTCCTACTCATAGGCCCCTTACAGACTACTCCTTCCTTGCAGTTAGACATCTTTCCAGTCCCTCCTTATCTAGACATGGGTTTGGAATCAGGCCCAAGAAATTCCTAACAAATACTATTTGGACTAAGTTCTGCTACTTCATTTGAGTAACTTTATAATATTTCCAACATAGTTACTTCCTCTCCAAATCCATCAGGATTGATCCTCTATAATGCCATACCCGAGCAGGCCTGATACCATTCCTAAAACCTCCTAAATGTAGTTTATCAGGGTTGCAGCGTTCTGCTATGGGAGGCTCAATCTGGTATGCGACAATTACACATATTATTCTACCAGCTCTGCGTTCAAGTTTGTTCTGCTCTGTCTTATCAAAAGACTGGGGGAAACTTGCAGAGGGATAAGAACATGAGAGAAGGAGAAATGTGTTGTGTTGCCATTTGAAGATCCTCAGAACTGTAACTTTCATGTTGTTGCTGCAGCATCTCAGTCTTTGCACCTTGTTCTTAACTGAGCTTGAAGTATGTTGTGCTCTCAGTACATGAGAGTTTAGGGAATATAGATAAAGGTGGTTATTGGAGAACCATGGAGATTTTCGAGAATGGGAAGTGGAGAACATGGAAACCACAGAGGAGAAGAGATTAGAACATGGAAGGTACAGCGGAGGAGAGATTAGAACATGGAAGGTACAGCAGAGGAGAGATTAAAACATGGAAGTTACAGTGCAGGAGAGATCAGAACATGGAAGGTACAGCAGAGGAGAGATTAAAACATGGAAGTTACAGTGCAGGAGAGATCAGAACATGGAAGGTACAGCGGAGGAGAGATTAGAACATGGAAGGTACAGCAGAGGAGAGATTAGAACATAAAAGATACAGCGGATGAGAGATTAGAACATGGAAGGTACAGCGGAGGAGAGATTAGAACATGGAAGGTACAGCAGAGGAGAGATTAAAACATGGAAGTTACAGTGCAGGAGAGATCAGAACATGGAAGGTACAGCAGAGGAGAGATTAAAACATGGAAGTTACAGTGCAGGAGAGATCAGAACATGGAAGGTACAGCAGAGGAGAGATTAAAACATGGAAGTTACAGTGCAGGAGAGATCAGAACATGGAAGGTACAGCAGAGGAGAGATTAAAACATGGAAGTTACAGTGCAGGAGAGATCAGAACATGGAAGGTATAGCAGAGGAGAGATTAAAACATGGAAGTTACAGTGCAGGAGAGATCAGAACATGGAAGGTACAGATGAGGAGAGATTAGAAGGTAGAGAGGAGTAGAGATTATAACATGGAACGTACAGCGGAGGAGAGATAAGAACATGGAAGGTACCGAGGAGGAGAGATAAGAACATAAAAGATACAGTGGGTGAAAGATTAAAACATGGAAGGTACAGCAGAGGAGAGATCAGAACATGGAAGGTACAGCAGAGGAGAGATTAAAACATGGAAGTTACAGTGCAGGAGAGATCAGAACATGGAAGGTACAGCAGAGGAGAGATTAAAACATGGAAGTTACAGTGCAGAAGAGATCAGAACATGGAAGGTACAGCAGAGGAGAGATTAAAACATGGAAGTTACAGTGCAGGAGAGATCAGAACATGGAAGGTACAGCAGAGGAGAGATTAAAACATGGAAGTTACAGTGCAGAAGAGATCAGAACATGGAAGGTACAGCAGAGGAGAGATTAAAACATGGAAGTTACAGTGCAGGAGAGATCAGAACATGGAAGGTACAGCAGAGGAGAGATTAAAACATGGAAGTTACAGTGCAGAAGAGATCAGAACATGGAAGGTACAGCAGAGGAGAGATTAAAACATGGAAGTTACAGTGCAGGAGAGATCAGAACATGGAAGGTACAGCAGAGGAGAGATTAAAACATGGAAGTTACAGTGCAGGAGAGATCAGAACATGGAAGGTATAGCAGAGGAGAGATTAAAACATGGAAGTTACAGTGCAGGAGAGATCAGAACATGGAAGGTACAGATGAGGAGAGATTAGAAGGTAGAGAGGAGTAGAGATTATAACATGGAAGGTACAGCGGAGGAGAGATAAGAACATGGAAGGTACCGAGGAGGAGAGATAAGAACATAAAAGATACAGTGGGTGAAAGATTAAAACATGGAAGGTACAGCAGAGGAGAGATTAGTATATGGAAGGTACAGAGGAAGAGAGATTATAACATTGAAGGTACAGCGGAGGAGAGATTAGTATATGGAAGGTACAGAGGAAGAGAGATTATAACATTGAAGGTAGAGCAGAGGAGAGATTAGTATATGGAAGGTACAGAGGAAGAGAGATTATAACATTGAAGGTAGAGCAGAGGAGAGATTAGTATATGGAAGGTACAGAGGAAGAGAGATTATAACATTGAAGGTAGAGCAGAGATTAGTATATGGAAGGTACAGAGGAAGAGAGATTATAACATTGAAGGTAGAGCAGAGGAGAGATTAGTATATGGAAGGTACAGAGGAAGAGAGATTATAACATTGAAGGTAGAGCAGAGGAGAGATTAGTATATGGAAGGTACAGAGGAAGAGAGATTATAACATTGAAGGTACAGCAGAGGAGAGATTAGTATATGGAAGGTACAGAGGAAGAGAGATTATAACATTGAAGGTAGAGCAGAGGAGAGATTAGTATATGGAAGGTACAGAGGAAGAGAGATTATAACATTGAAGGTACAGCAGAGGAGAGATTAGTATATGGAAGGTACAGAGGAAGAGAGATTATAACATTGAAGGTAGAGCAGAGGAGAGATTAGTATATGGAAGGTACAGAGGAAGAGAGATTATAACATTGAAGGTACAGCAGAGGAGAGATTAGAACATGAAATGGGAATGTTCATCTTGGCGACGTTCCATAATCTTTTAATCAGTGGCCCGCTATCATCTCCGTGTGTGTATCCCTAGATATTTGCTTAGGGAATCACACATGTAGTGTGTGTACATAGATAGATGTCAGCACACAGACACACATACGCACTGAAACATTAACCTCTTGCCTCAGAAAGAGATGACAACACAGTGGGTTTAGTGGGTTCGCTGCAGATAACTCTTTCATGGGAAGTGTTGCAGCGCGACTGTCAACCTCAGTCAGACTCGCACTTCATGTTTCCTTTGGCCTGGTTACCTATAAGGCAGAACCGCAAGCAACATCAAGGTTGAGCCTTGATGCTAATCATGTACACAGTGGAAATAAAATGCCACCTAGATGGTATAAGACACAGAACCATGCATAGGCTCACACACACACACACACACACACACACACACACACACACACACACACACACACACACACACACACACACACACACACACACACACACACACACACACACACACACACACACACACACACGCACAAGTCTATAAGCACACAATTTGTTTGAAAACGAACTGGATTTTCTGGAAACCTGATTTGCTGTGGCTAAACCACAGGTCTGTTTTGCTATCACAGACTGGAACATGTTCCGTGATTCTTCCGATGGCATTGAGGAGTACACCACATCAGTCTCTGGCTTTATCAATAAGCGCATCGAGGACGTTGTCCCCACAGTGACTGTACGTACATACCCCAACCAGAAGCCATGGATTTCAGGCAACATTCGCATTGAGCTAAAGGGTAGAGCTGCCGCTTTCAAGGTGCGGGATTCTATCCCGGAAGCTTACAAGAAATCCCGCTATGCCCTGCGACGAACCATCAAACAGGCAAAGCGTCAATACAGGGCTAAGATTGAATCATACTACACCGGCTCCGACGCTCATCTTATGTGGCAGGGCTTGCAAACTATTACAGACTACAAAGGGAAGCACAGCCACGAGCTGCCCAGTGACGCAAGCTGCCCAGTGACACGAGCCTACCAGACGAGCTAAATCACTTCTATGCTGAGGCAAGCAACACTGAGGCATTCCTGAGAGCATCAGCTGTTCCGGACGACTGTGTGATCATGCTCTCCGTAGCGGACGTGAGTAAGACCTTTAAACAGGTCAATATACACAAGGCTGCGGGGCCAGACAGATTACCAGGACGTGTGCTCTGGGCATGTGCTGACCAACTGGCAGGTGTTTTCACTGACATTTTCAACATGTCCCTGATTGAGTCTGTAATTCCAACATGTTTCAAGCAGACCACCATAGTCCCTGTGCCCAAGAACACAAAGGCAACATGCCTAAATGCCTACAGACCCGTAGCACTCACGTCTATAGCCATGAAGTGATTTGAAAGGCTGGTCATGGCTCACATCAATACCATTATTCCAGAAACCCTAGACCCATTCCAATTTGCACACCGCCCCAACAGATGATACAATCTCTATTGCACTTAACACAGCCCTTTCCCACCTGGACAAAAGGAACACCTATGGAAAATGCTATTCATTGACTACAATGCAGCGTTCAAAACCATAGTGCCCTGAAAGCTCATCACTAAGCTAGGGACCCTGGGATGAAACACCTCTGCAACTGGATCCTGGACTTCCTGACTGGCTGCCCCCCAGGTGGTAAGGGTAGGTAACAACACATCCGACATGCTGATCCTCAACACTGGGACCCTCAGGGGTGTGTGCTCAGTCCCCTCCTGTACTCCCTGTTCACTCATGACTGCATGGCCAGGCACGACTCCAACACCATCATCAAGTTTGCCTGATCACCAACAATGATGAGACAGTCTATAGGGAGGAGGTCAGAGACCTGGCCGTCTGGTGCCTGGTGCATAGTCACTTTAACTCTACCTACATGTACATATTACCTTGACTAACCGGTGCCTCTGCACATTGACTCTGTACCGGTACCCCCTGTATATAGCCTCGCAGCCCTAAGCCCACCCACCCATCTGGTATTTGCCAGCATTGCCAGATGGCCTATCCGCCCCTGCAGTTAGAGTGTTATTTTTCAGCAAATCTGGATAGTGTGGCTATGTTATAGCAGTGTATTACAAAGATTATCCTACGTCATTAGACAAAACGCAGATTGTTTTTGATCCAATTAAATGTATAGGGACAGCATCCTCCTTGTGCAACTGCAATATTCATTACAACAGATAGAGAAAGTTGTAGCCTTCAAAATGGCCTTGAATGTTCATTCAAATCGCAGCAGGGTTTTAATTTCAGCCATTCAGAAATATGAGGCAGAGACATAGGCTACATCATCATGTTTCAGAAGAGGGTGAGTAAAAAAGATAACGTTTCCTGAGGGGCGGGGCGGTGTCAAAAACTCTGTGTTCGCAAACACGACCTTTACAGGCCCTTAACCATCGGACCAAATCGGACCAAAATGCAGCGTGGTAAGTGTCCATATTGATTTATTCAAAAACACAACTGAATACTGGAACGTGAAATATACTAAACTGAAACAGTACAGTGAGGCCCAAACACTCACACGGAAACAAACACCCACAAACCAAAAGTGAAACCCAGGCTACCTAAGTATGATTCTCAATCAGAGACAACTAACAACACCTGCCTCTGATTGAGAACCATACTAGGCCGAACACAAAAACCAACATAGAAAAACAAACAGACTGCCCACCCCAAGTCACGCCGTGACCATACTAAAACAAATAATAAAATAACAGAACTGTGGTCAGAACGTGACAGCTTGCCTGTGGTGAAGCATACAGATGAAGTCGGAAGTTTACATACACTTCGGTTGGAGTCATTAAAACTCGGTTTTCAACCACTCCACAAATGTCTTGTTAACAAACTATAATTTTGGCAAGTCGGTTAGTCATTTCCCCCCTCAAAATGTACAGACAGATTATTTAACTTGTAATTCACTGTATCACAATTCCAGTGGGTCAGAAGTTTACATACACTAAGTTGACTGTGCCTTTAAACAGCTTGGAAAATTCCAGAGAATTATGTCATGGCTTTAGAAGCTTCTGATAGGCTAATTGACATCATTGGAGTCAATTGGAGGTGTACCTGTGGATGTATTTCAAGGCCTACCTTCAAACTCAGTGCCTCTTTGCTTGACATCATGGGAAAATCTAAAGAAATCAGCCCAGACCTCAGAAAAAAAATGGTAGACTTCCACAAGTTTGGTTCATCCTTAGGAGATATTTTGAAACGCCTGAAGGTACCACGTTCATCTGTCCAAACAATAGTATGCAAGTATAAACACCATCATACCACTCAGGAAGGAGACGCGTTCTGTCTCCTAGAGATGAAAGTACTTTGGTGCGAAAAGTGCAAATCAATCTCAGAACAACAGCAAAGGACCTGGTGAAGACGCTGGAGGAAATGAGTACATAAGTATCTATATCCACAGTGAAACGAGTCCTATATCGACATAACCTGAAAGGCCGCTTAGCAAGGAAGAAGCCACTGCTCATATACCACCATAAAAAAGCCAGACTACGGTTTGCAACTGCACATGGGGACAAAGATCGTACCTTTTGGAGAAATGTCCTCTGGTCTGATGAAACAAAAATAGAACTGTTTGGCCATAATGACCATCGTTATGTTTGGAGGAAAAAGTGGGATGCTTGCAAGCCGAAAACTGTGGAGCACGGGGGGGGGGGGGCAGCAATCATTTTGTGGGGGTGCTTCAATGCAGAAGGGACTGGTGCACTTCACAAAATAGATGTCATCATGAGGGAGAAATATTACGTGGATATATTGAAGCAACATCTCGAGACATCAGTCAGGAAGTTAAAGCTTGGTCGCAAATGGGTCTTCCAAATGGACAATGACCCCAAGCAATACTTCCAAAGTTGAGGCAAAATTGCTTAAGGACAACAAAGTCAAGGTATTGGAGTGGCCATTACAAAGCCCTGACCTTAATCGTATAGAAAATATGTGGGAAGAACTGAAAAAGCGTGTGCGAGCAAAGAGGCCTTACAAACCTGACTCAGTTACACCAGCTCTGTCAGGAGGAATAGGCCAAAATTCATACAACTTTTTGTGCGAGGCTTGTGGAAGGCTACCCAAAATGTTTGACGCAAGTTAAACAATTTCTCGGCAATGCTACCAAATACAAATTGAGTGTATGTAAACTTCTGACCCACTGGGAATGTGAAATAAAAGCTGAAAAAAAGTAATTCTCTCTACTATTATTCTGACATTTCACATCCTTAAAATAAAGTGGTGATCCTAACTGACCTAAAACAGGGAATTTGTACTGGGATTAAAGTCAGGAATCCTGAAAACAGAGTTTAAATGTATTTGGCTAAGGTGTATGTACATTTCCAACTTCAACTGTACTACAGCTTGCATAACACATGTTATGTTTTATCCTCTCAACTATGACATTCATCATCGTGCGCATATAATGCATCATTGAAAACATTTAGTACAGGGACACCATCAGGTTGGCGATCACTGAGTCCCCTTGGGACTCTGTGTGTTCATAACTACTCTCTTTCATCCCCATTAGAAGTTAGGAGAAAACAGATGCCAGCACATTTATATGTCAATACAGAATCATATTCCGTACTCCCAGGAGACACATGCATGCATCTCTCTGCTTTCTATCCTGTCATGAGCTTCACATGTCAGAGCCCTGCTGCACTGGTGAAACAACTTTAGCATTAGTGCTGGTGTTGTTTGGCTCCTGCTCCATTTGATTCACAGCTTACTGCGCTAACCACCACAGCCTTCCCCAACCAGGCCTGCCTCTCAGACACACTTTAACAGCCATTAGTGAGCTGCCGCTACACAACTGCTACCTGAGTGTATTGCGCGCCCGTGTGTAGGCCTGCTTGAGTGTATTGTTCCATCATAACCTTTGCTGTCTTGCTTCAGTGCACTATTAATATATACAGTGTTGTCTGGAATGATTGACACCTTTGATAAAGATGAGCAAAAATGACTGTATAAAATAATCAATTAAACTACTGAGCTATATTGTATTATAACATTTTGGGGGAAATTATATAATTTTATACTAATACAACTGCTCACAATTGCTCTTGATTTTGTGGCCAATGAACCACATCTTTGTGGTTGGGATTATTGTCTTACTGGAAGATCCACTTGCGGGCAAGTTTCAGCCTCCTGGCAGAGGCAACCAGGTTTTCAACGGGATTATGAACTTTACCCAATATAAAGATATTTTAACCAAAAACCTGGTTCTCTGCCACGAGGCTGAAGCTTGGCCACAAATTGGATCTTCCAGCAAGACAATAACCCCAAGCACAAATCAAAATTCACAAATAAATGGTTAATTGGCCATGACAATGGTTAATTTGGCAATGGCAATCTCAGTGTCCGGACTTGAAACCCATTGAAAACCTGTGGTTTCAATTGATGCCAGTCCATAAGCGCAAAGGATTCTGTATGGATGAATGGTCTCACGGTCTGAGGCACTGCATCTCAATGCTAGAGGAGTCACTCCAGACACTGGTTCGATTCCAGGTTGTATTACAACTGGCCGTGATTGGGAGTCCCATAGGGCGGTGCACAATTGGCTCAGCGTCGTCCGGGTTTGGGTTTGGCCAGGGTGGGCCGTCATTGTAAATAAGAATTTGTTCTTAACTGACTTACCTAGTTAAATAAATATTTTATACAAAATAAAAGATCCCTCCTAATGTGTTCTCCAACTCATAAAACATCTCAGAAAAAGGCTCAGTGCTGTTATCCTCACAAGGTGATGTATTGAAAACAGGGGTGTCAATAACTTTGACCCCTACCTAAAATATTAATTGTTGAACAAAATCTCTTTCTCTGAGCAATTGTATTAGTATAAAATAATAACATTTCCCCATTTGTTGAAGCATACAGTATAGCTCATTATTTAAAATATTTATTTTATAGTCATTTTTGTTCATCTCTATCAAGGGTGTCAATAATTTTGGACCCCACTGTATGCCAGTGTGCTGCCGGTGACATTCTACAGTGGCTGTCTATAACCTGAGACATCTACACAGACAGATACAGTAGAGACACAGCACAACGTCCAGATAACTCTCAGTAAATCCCTGATCGCATCCAGAGAAATCCTTCCTTCCATTACAGCTCTATGAGCCTCACAGCAATTTCTATGTCCAGGCTGCAAAGCCACACGTCCATGCAGGGAAGTGGACTTCTCCACTGACCTTTACACTTAACCAATCCATAGACGAGCCTAGGGCCGTCCACTAGAACACCAGCTTTCCATTTGGAGAGATTAGGCCACTTTGTTCAGTGGAGCAAGCGAGTGACATGAAAAAGAAAGACAAAGAGAGAAAGAGCAAGGGGGGTGGGATGGAGTAGACAGTGGATAGGTGGGAGACACCACTTCCAATCTACTGTAAGTAAGCTTGAGACCCAGACATGAACACCAAGCCTTGAGTGTGTCTGCTGATTTTTCTGGGAAAGAAAATGTAATTGCGTGTGCTCCAAAAAGATACTCCTGCTGAGTTTACAGATTTAATCTCACACAAACACAGTGTTGTCTAATCCATGCATGCGCCGATAGATTCACTATCCACGGGTCATCTAGCAAAGTCGAGCAAAGTTTATAACACAAGAAAAGAGTCAATCTGAGGTATATTTTTTGTTGTTGCTGTTTCTACTTTGAAGTTTAGATTAACAGAGTACTTGTGGATCAAGCCAGCTATTGGATGATCTGAGTTTGTGGGTGTCAAATGGCCACACAGATAAAAATAAAAAGAGTTGCTCTAAAATACTGGCCGCATTTAGAATAATTAACGTCAGTTGTCGGAGCTATCTGTTGATAGCAGAGCAGAGTTAGATGTGTTAGGAGAATAACGATCCGACTACTGGCTCCAGAACAGAACATTGAACAGAACATTGAAGTTTGACTACCCAAGGAGACAGTTTGAACTTCTGTAACTGTCTGTCTTAGTGGCTCTGAGAGAGGGGGTATGGCATGTGTGTTAAAATACACACTGAGGTGTCGTAACAGAGTTGACAGGTTCTAGCTCGCTCTCCCAAAAAATAAATGCCTTCCGTGAACTATCACTCACACTTGACTTTTTCCCCCCTTACTTGCACTGATAGCTACTTTGAGGAAAATGTACTTACTATGACTGTGATATATGGCTGTCCCACATAGCTATTTTAGGATGAATGCACTAACTGTGAGTCACTCTGGAGAGCGTCTGCTAAATGACTAAAATGTCAAATGTAAGAGTCAGTCATCTAATATTTAACATGTACTCTTCATGATAACAAAAAGGACAAGGAGCCTCCAAGTTACAGTTTACATTTAGCAGTTCATTAATTATGACACACACACACACACATGCACAGGTACTAAGGATGTAACACAGGTACTAGGGATATAACACAGGTACTAAGGATGTAAGCATGTACTAAGGATGTAACACAGGTACTAGGGATGTAACACAGGTACTAGGGATGTAACACAGGTACTAGGGATGTAACACAGGTACTAGGGATGTAACACAGGTACTAAGGATGTAACACAGGTACTAAGGATGTAAGCATGTACTAAGGATGTAACACAGGTACTAGGGATGTAACACAGGTACTAGGGATGTAACACAGGTACTAAGGATGTAACACAGGTACTAGGGATGTAACACAGGTACTAGGGATGTAACACAGGTACTAGGGATGTAACACAGGTACTAAGGATGTAACACAGGTACTAAGGATGTAACACAGGTACTAGGGATGTAACACAGGTACTAAGGATGTAACACAGGTACTAAGGATGTAACACAGGTACTAAGGATGTAACGCATGTACTAGGGATGTAACACAGGTACTAGGGATGTAACACAGGTACTAAGGATGTAACACAGGTACTAGGGATGTAACACAGGTACTAGGGATGTAACACAGGTACTAAGGATGTAACACAGGTACTAGGGATGTAACACAGGTACTAGGGATGTAACACAGGTACTAGGGATGTAACACAGGTACTAGGGATGTAACACAGGTACTAAGGATGTAACACAGGTACTAAGGATGTAACACAGGTACTAAGGATGTAACACAGGTACTAGGGATGTAACACAGGTACTAAGGATGTAACACAGGTACTAAGGATGTAACACAGGTACTAGGGATGTAACACAGGTACTAAGGATGTAACACAGGTACTAGGGATGTAACACAGGTACTAAGGATGTAACACAGGTACTAAGGATGTAACACAGGTACTAAGGATGTAACACAGGTACTAAGGATGTAACACAGGTACTAAGGATGTAACACAGGTACTAAGGATGTAACACAGGTACTAAGGATGTAACACAGGTACTAGGGATGTAACACAGGTACTAGGGATGTAACACAGGTACTAAGGATGTAACACAGGTACTAAGGATGTAACACAGGTACTAAGGATGTAACACAGGTACTAAGGATGTAACGCAGGTACTAAGAATGTAACACAGGTACTAAGGATGTAACACAGGTACTAGGGATATAACACAGGTACTAAGGATGTAACACGGGTACTAGGGATGTAACACAGGTACTAGGGATGTAACGCAGGTACTAAGGATGTAACACAGGTACTAAGGATGTAACACAGGTACTAAGGATGTAACACAGGTACTAAGGATGTAACACAGGTACTAAGGATGTAACCCAGGTACTAATGATGTAACACAGGTACTAAGGATGTAACACAGGTACTAAGGATGTAACGCAGGTACTAAGGATGTAACACAGGTACTAAGGATGTAACACAGGTACTAGGGATATAACACAGGTACTAAGGATGTAACACAGGTACTAAGGATGTAACGCAGGTACTAAGGATGTAACACAGGTACTAAGGATGTAACACAGGTACTAGGGATATAACACAGGTACTAAGGATGTAACACAGGTACTAGGGATGTAACACAGGTACTAAGGATGTAACACAGGTACTAGGGATATAACACAGGTACTAAGGATGTAACACAGGTACTAGGGATGTAACACAGGTACTAAGGATGTAACACAGGTACTAGGGATATAACACAGGTACTAAGGATGTAACACAGGTACTAAGGATGTAACACAGGTACTATATCTGTTATATCAGTATAGTTTGTTATATCTGGAGTACTTCTCGTAATGCAGGTACTGTGTAACTATTACGGTGTCCTGTGTGAATCTAGGGATGTGCGTTCTCTAATTCTATCACTTCTCTCTTTCTTTCTCTCTCTCGGAGGACCTGTAGCCCTAGGACCATGTCCCAGGACTACCTGACATGAGGACTCCTTGCTGTCCCCAGTCCACCTGGCCATGTACCTGCTCCAGTTTCACTGAGGCCCTAGGACCGTGCCCCAGGACTACCTGACATGAAGGCTCCTTGCTGTCCCCAGTCCACCTGACTGTGCTGCTGCTCACAGGTAACTGTTCTGCCTTAACACAGGTACCATGCTGGTCATTTATGAACATTTGAACATCTTGGTCATGTTCTGTTATAATCTCTACCCGGCACAGCCAGAAAGGATGGCCACCCCATGTAGTAGCCGGTTCCTCTCTAGGTTTCTTCCAGGTTTTAAGGATTTCTAGGTAGTTTTCCTAGCCACCGTGCTTTTACACCTGCATTGTTTGCTGTTTGGGGTTTTAGGCTGGGTTTCTGTACAGCACTTTGAGATATCAGCTGATGTACGAAGGATATAAATAAAGATTTGATTTGACTAGGGATTTTACACAGTTACTAAGGATGTAACGCATGTACTAAGGATGCAATGCAGGTACTAAGGATGTAACATAGGTACTAAGGATGTAACACAGGGATAACACATAGGGATGTAACACAGGTACTAAGGATGTAACACTGGTAACTAATGATGTAACACAAGGATACACGGGTAGGGATATAACACAGGTACTAAGGATGTAACGCAGGTACTAAGGATTTAACGCATGTACTAAGGATGCAACACGGTACTAAGGATGTAACACAGGTACTAAGGATGTAACACATGTACTAAGGATGTAATGCAGGTACTAAGGATGTAACACAGGTACTAAGGATATCAATGCAGGTACTAAGGATGTAACACAGGTACTAAGGATGTAACACAGGTACTAAGGATGTAACACAGGTACTAAGGATGTAACATGCAGGTACTAAGGATATAACTGACTAAGGATGTAACAGGTAACTAAGGATGTAACACAAGGATGTAACACATGTAGTAGGGCTGTAAAACATGTACTAAGGATGCAACAGGTACAAGGATGTAACATAGGTACTAAGGATGTAACACAGGTACTAAGGATGTAACAAGGGCTGTAACGGGATGTAACACAGGTACTAAGTATGTAAGGATGTACTAAGGATGTAACGCATGTACCAGGGATGCAATGCAGGTACTAAGGATGTAACACATGTACTAAGGATGTAACACAGGTACTAAGGATGTAACACATGTACTAAGGATGTAACACAGGTACTAAGGATGTAACACATGAACTAAGGATGTAACACATTAACTAAGGATGTAACACATGTACTAAGGATGTAACATGTACTAAGGATGTAACGCATGAACTAAGGATGTAACACAAGTACTAAGGATGTAACACATGAAGTAGGGATGTAACACAAGGATAACTAAGGATGTAATGCATGTACTAAGGATGTAACGCATGTACTAAGGATGTAATGCATGTACTAAGGATGTAACGCATGTCCTAAGGATGTAATGCATGTACTAAGGATGTAACTCATGTACTAAGGATGTAATGCATGTACTAAGGATGTAACGCATGTACCAGGGATGCAACGCATGCTAAGGATGTAATGCAGGGATGCATTAAGGATGTAACACAAGTACAAGGATGTAACTGAAGTAGGGATGTAACACAGGATGTAACACAAGTACTAAGGATGTACTAAGGATGTAACACATGAAGTAGGGATGTAACACAGGTACTAAGGATGTAACATGCAAGTACTAAGGATGTAACACATGAAGTAGGGATGTAACAGAGGTACTAGGGATGCAACGCAGGTACTAAATATGTAACACAAGTACTAAGGATGTAACACATGAAGTAGGGATGTAACAGAGGTACTAAGGATGTAACACAAGTACTAAGGATGTAACACAGGTACTAGGGTAAGTAACACAGGTATCAATGATGTAACACAGCATGTACTAAGGATGTAACGCATGTACCAGGGATGCAATGCAGGTACTAAGGATGTAACACCGGTACTAAGGATGTAACACAAGTACTAAGGATGTAACACATGTAGTAGGGCTGTAACGCAGTTAGTAAGGATGTAACACAGGTAATAGGGAAGTAACATAGGTACTAAGGATGTAACGCATGTACTAAGGATGTAATGCATGTACTAAGGATGTAACGCATGTACTAAGGATGCAACACAGGTACTAAGGATGTAACACAGGTACTAAGGATGTAACACAGGTACTAATGATGTAACACAGGTACTAAGGATGTAACACAGGTACTAAGGATGTAACGCAGGTACTAAGGATGTAACACAGGTACTAAGGATGTAACACAGGTACTAGGGATATAACACAGGTACTAAGGATGTAACACAGGTACTAAGGATGTAACGCAGGTACTAAGGATGTAACACAGGTACTAATGATGTAACACAGGTACTAAGGATGTAACACAGGTACTAAGGATGTAACGCAGGTACTAAGGATGTAACACAGGTACTAAGGATGTAACACAGGTACTAGGGATATAACACAGGTACTAAGGATGTAACACAGGTATTAGGGATGTAACACAGGTACTAAGGATGTAACACAGGTACTAGGGATATAACACAGGTACTAAGGATGTAACACAGGTACTAGGGATGTAACACAGGTACTAAGGATGTAACACAGGTACTAGGGATATAACACAGGTACTAAGGATGTAACACAGGTACTAAGGATGTAACACAGGTACTAGGGATTTTACACAGTTACTAAGGATGTAACGCATGTACTAAGGATGCAATGCAGGTACTAAGGATGTAACACAGGTACTAGGGATGTAACATAGGTACTAAGGATATAACACTGGTAATAATGATGTAACACAAGTACTAGGGATATAACACAGGTACGAAGGATGTAACGCAGGTACTAAGGATTTAACGCATGTACTAAGGATGCAACGTAGGTACTAAGGATGTAACACAGGTACTAGGGATGTAAGACAGGTACAAAGGATGTAACACAGGTACTAAGGATGTAACACAGGTACTAAGGATGTAACACAGGTACTAAGGATGTAACACAGGTACTAAGGATGTAACACAGGTACTAAGGATGTAACACAGGTACTAAGGATGTAACACAGGTACTAAGGATGTAACACAGGTACTAAGGATGTAACACAGGTACTAAGGATGTAACACAGGTACTAAGGATGTAACACAAGTACTAAGGATGTAACACATGTAGTAGGGCTGTAACGCATGTACTAAGGATGCAATGCAGGTACTAAGGATGTAACATAGGTACTAAGGATGTAACACAGGTACTAAGGATGTAACACATGTAGTAGGGCTGTAACGCAGGTACTAAGGATGTAACGCAT
Source organism: Oncorhynchus keta (assembly GCF_023373465.1). Lineage (NCBI taxonomy): Eukaryota > Metazoa > Chordata > Actinopteri > Salmoniformes > Salmonidae > Oncorhynchus > Oncorhynchus keta. The sequence continues at coordinate 27,788,029 of NC_068429.1, forward strand.
GTACTAAGGATGTAATGCATGTACTAAGGATGTAACGCATGTCCTAAGGATGTAATGCATGTACTAAGGATGTAACGCATGTACTAAGGATGTAATGCATGTACTAAGGATGTAACGCATGTACCAGGGATGCAACGCAGGTACTAAGGATGTAACACAAGTACTAAGGATGTAACGCATGAAGTAGGGATGTAACACAGGTACTAAGGATGTAACACAAGTACTAAGGATGTAACGCATGAAGTAGGGATGTAACACAGGTACTAAGGATGTAACACATGAAGTAGGGATGTAACACATGAACTAAGGATGTAATGCATGTACTAAGGATGTAACGCATGTACTAAGGATGTAATGCATGTACTAAGGATGTAACGCATGTCCTAAGGATGTAATGCATGTACTAAGGATGTAACGCATGTACTAAGGATGTAATGCATGTACTAAGGATGTAACGCATGTACCAGGGATGCAACGCAGGTACTAAGGATGTAACACAAGTACTAAGGATGTAACGCATGAAGTAGGGATGTAACACAGGTACTAAGGATGTAACGCAAGTACTAAGGATGTAACACATGAAGTAGGGATGTAACAGAGGTACTAGGGATGCAACGCAGGTACTAAGTATGTAACACAAGTACTAAGGATGTAACACATGAAGTAGGGATGTAACAGAGGTACTAAGGATGTAACACAGGTACTAGGGAAGTAACACAGGTATCAAGGATGTAACGCATGTACTAAGGATGTAACGCATGTACCAGGGATGCAATGCAGGTACTAAGGATGTAACACCGGTACTAAGGATGTAACACAAGTACTAAGGATGTAACACATGTAGTAGGGCTGTAACGCAGTTAGTAAGGATGTAACACAGGTAATAGGGAAGTAACATAGGTACTAAGGATGTAACGCATGTACTAAGGATGTAATGCATGTACTAAGGATGTAACGCATGTACTAAGGATGCAACACAGGTACTAAGGATGTAACACAAGTACTAAGGATGTAACACAGGTACTAGGGATGTAACACAGGTACTAGGGATGTAACACAGGTACTAGGGATGTAACACATGTACTAACGATGTAACACAGGTAGTAGGGCTGTAACGCAGTTAGTAAGGATGTAACGCATGAAGTAGGGATGTAACACAGGTACTAAGGATGTAACATAGGTACTAAGGATGCAATGCAGGTACTAAGGATGTAACATAGGTACTAAGGATGTAACACAGGTACTAAGGATGTAACACATGTAGTAGGGCTGTAACGCAGGTACTAAGGCTGTAACACAGGTACTAAGGATGTAATGCATGTACTAAGGATGTAACGCATGTACCAGGGATGCAATGCAGGTACTGAGGATGTAACACCGGTACTAAGGATGTAACACAAGTACTAAGGATGTAACACAGGTACTAGGGATATAACACAGGTACTAAGGATGTAACACAGGTACTAAGGATGTAACGCAGGTACTAAGGATGTAACACAGGTACTAAGGATGTAACACAGGTACTAGGGATATAACACAGGTACTAAGGATGTAACACAGGTACTAAGGATGTAACGCAGGTACTAAGGATGTAATGCAGGTACTAAGGATGTAACACAGGTACTAGGGATGTAACACAGGTACTAAGGATGTAACACAGGTACTAAGGATGTAACACAGGTACTAAGGATGTAACACAGGTACTAAGGATGTAACACAGGTACTAAGGATGTAACACAGGTACTAAGGATATAACACAGGTACTAAGGATGTAACACAGGTACTAAGGATGTAACACAGGTACTAGGGATATAACACAGGTACTAAGGATGTAACACAGGTACTAGGGATTTTACACAGTTACTAAGGATGTAATGCATGTACTAAGGATGCAATGCAGGTACTAAGGATGTAACATAGGAACTAAGGATGTAACACAGGTACTAAGGATGTAACACAGGTACTAGGGATGTAACATAGGTACTAAGGATATAACACTGGTAATAATGATGTAACACAAGTACTAGGGATATAACACAGGTACGAAGGATGTAACGCAGGTACTAAGGATTTAACGCATGTACTAAGGATGCAAAGTAGGTACTAAGGATGTAACACAGGTACTAAGGATGTAACACAGGTACTAAGGATGTAACGCAGGTACTAAGGATGTAACACAGGTACTAAGGATATCACACAGGTACTAGGGAAGTAACACAGGTACTAAGGATGTAACACAGGTACTAAGGATGTAACACAGGTACTAAGGATGTAACACAGGTACTAAGGATATAACACAGGTACTAAGGATGTAACACAAGTACTAAGGATGTAACACATGTAGTAGGGCTGTAAAACATGTACTAAGGATGCAATGCAGGTACTAAGGATGTAACATAGGTACTAAGGATGTAACACAGGTACTAAGGATGTAACACATGTAGTAGGGCTGTAACGCAGGTACTAAGGCTGTAACACAGGTACTAAGGACGTAACGCATGTACTAAGGATGTAACACATGTACCAGGGATGCAATGCAGGTATTGAGGATGTAACACCGGTACTAAGGATGTAACACAAGTACTAAGGATGTAACACATGAAGTAGGGATGTAACACAGGTACTAAGGATGTAACACATGAACTAAGGATGTAACGCATGTAGTAAGGATGTAACACGGGTAATAGGGAAGTAACATGGGTACTAAGGATGTAACGCATGTCCTAAGGATGTAATGCATGTACTAAGGATGTAACGCATGTACTAAGGATGTAATGCATGTACTAAGGATGTAACTCATGTCCTAAGGATGTAATGCATGTACTAAGGATGTAACGCATGTACTAAGGATGTAATGCATGTACTAAGGATGTAACACATGTACCAGGGATGCAACGCAGGTATTAAGGATGTAACACAAGTACTAAGGATGTAACGCATGAAGTAGGGATGTAACACAGGTACTAAGGATGTAACACATGAAGTAGGGATGTAACACATTAACTAAGGATGTAATGCATGTACTAAGGATGTAACGCATGTACTAAGGATGTAATGCATGTACTAAGGATGTAACGCATGTCCTAAGGATGTAATGCATGTACTAAGGATGTAACGCATGTACTAAGGATGTAATGCATGTACTAAGGATGTAACGCATGTACCAGGGATGCAACGCAGGTACTAAGGATGTAACACAAGTACTAAGGATGTAACGCATGAAGTAGGGATGTAACACAGGTACTAAGGATGTAACGCAAGTACTAAGGATGTAACACATGAAGTAGGGATGTAACAGAGGTACTAGGGATACAACGCAGGTACTAAATATGTAACACAAGTACTAAGGATGTAACACATGAAGTAGGGATGTAACAGAGGTACTAAGGATGTAACACAAGTACTAAGGATGTAACACAGGTACTAGGGAAGTAACACAGGTATCAAGGATGTAACGCATGTACTAAGGATGTAACGCATGTACCAGGGATGCAATGCAGGTACTAAGGATGTAACACCGGTACTAAGGATGTAACACAAGTACTAAGGATGTAACACATGTAGTAGGGCTGTAACGCAGTTAGTAAGGATGTAACACAGGTAATAGGGAAGTAACATAGGTACTAAGGATGTAACGCATGTACTAAGGATGTAATGCATGTACTAAGGATGTAACGCATGTACTAAGGATGCAACACAGGTACTAAGGATGTAACACAGGTACTAAGGATGTAACACAAGTACTAAGGATGTAACACATGTAGTAGGGCTGTAACGCAGGTACTAAGGATGTAACACAGGTATTAGGGAAGTAACACAGGTACTAAGGATGTAACACAGGTACTAGGGATTTTACACAGTTACTAAGGATGTAACGCATGTACTAAGGATGCAATGCAGGTACTAAGGATGTAACATAGGTACTAAGGATGTAACACAGGTACTAAGGATGTAACACATGTAGTAGGGCTGTAACGCAGGTACTAAGGCTGTAACACAGGTACTAAGGACGTAACGCATGTACTAAGGATGTAACACATGTACCAGGGATGCAATGCAGGTACTGAGGATGTAACACCGGTACTAAGGATGTAACACAAGTACTAAGGATGTAACACATGAAGTAGGGATGTAACACAGGTACTAAGGATGTAACACATGAACTAAGGATGTAACGCATGTAGTAAGGATGTAACACGGGTAATAGGGAAGTAACATGGGTACTAAGGATGTAACGCATGTCCTAAGGATGTAATGCATGTACTAAGGATGTAACGCATGTACTAAGGATGTAATGCATGTACTAAGGATGTAACTCATGTCCTAAGGATGTAATGCATGTACTAAGGATGTAACGCATGTACTAAGGATGTAATGCATGTACTAAGGATGTAACACATGTACCAGGGATGCAACGCAGGTATTAAGGATGTAACACAAGTACTAAGGATGTAACGCATGAAGTAGGGATGTAACACAGGTACTAAGGATGTAACACATGAAGTAGGGATGTAACACATTAACTAAGGATGTAATGCATGTACTAAGGATGTAACGCATGTACTAAGGATGTAATGCATGTACTAAGGATGTAACGCATGTCCTAAGGATGTAATGCATGTACTAAGGATGTAACGCATGTACTAAGGATGTAATGCATGTACTAAGGATGTAACGCATGTACCAGGGATGCAACGCAGGTACTAAGGATGTAACACAAGTACTAAGGATGTAACGCATGAAGTAGGGATGTAACACAGGTACTAAGGATGTAACGCAAGTACTAAGGATGTAACACATGAAGTAGGGATGTAACAGAGGTACTAGGGATACAACGCAGGTACTAAATATGTAACACAAGTACTAAGGATGTAACACATGAAGTAGGGATGTAACAGAGGTACTAAGGATGTAACACAAGTACTAAGGATGTAACACAGGTACTAGGGAAGTAACACAGGTATCAAGGATGTAACGCATGTACTAAGGATGTAACGCATGTACCAGGGATGCAATGCAGGTACTAAGGATGTAACACCGGTACTAAGGATGTAACACAAGTACTAAGGATGTAACACATGTAGTAGGGCTGTAACGCAGTTAGTAAGGATGTAACACAGGTAATAGGGAAGTAACATAGGTACTAAGGATGTAACGCATGTACTAAGGATGTAATGCATGTACTAAGGATGTAACGCATGTACTAAGGATGCAACACAGGTACTAAGGATGTAACACAGGTACTAAGGATGTAACACAGGTACTAATGATGTAACACAGGTACTAAGGATGTAACACAGGTACTAAGGATGTAACGCAGGTACTAAGGATGTAACACAGGTACTAAGGATGTAACACAGGTACTAGGGATATAACACAGGTACTAAGGATGTAACACAGGTACTAAGGATGTAACGCAGGTACTAAGGATGTAACACAGGTACTAATGATGTAACACAGGTACTAAGGATGTAACACAGGTACTAAGGATGTAACGCAGGTACTAAGGATGTAACACAGGTACTAAGGATGTAACACAGGTACTAGGGATATAACACAGGTACTAAGGATGTAACACAGGTATTAGGGATGTAACACAGGTACTAAGGATGTAACACAGGTACTAGGGATATAACACAGGTACTAAGGATGTAACACAGGTACTAGGGATGTAACACAGGTACTAAGGATGTAACACAGGTACTAGGGATATAACACAGGTACTAAGGATGTAACACAGGTACTAAGGATGTAACACAGGTACTAGGGATTTTACACAGTTACTAAGGATGTAACGCATGTACTAAGGATGCAATGCAGGTACTAAGGATGTAACACAGGTACTAGGGATGTAACATAGGTACTAAGGATATAACACTGGTAATAATGATGTAACACAAGTACTAGGGATATAACACAGGTACGAAGGATGTAACGCAGGTACTAAGGATTTAACGCATGTACTAAGGATGCAACGTAGGTACTAAGGATGTAACACAGGTACTAGGGATGTAAGACAGGTACAAAGGATGTAACACATGTACTAAGGATGTAACACAGGTACTAAGGATGTAACACAGGTACTAAGGATGTAACACAGGTACTAAGGATGTCACACAGGTACTAGGGATGTAAGACAGGTACAAAGGATGTAACACAGGTACTAAGGATGTAACACAGGTACTAAGGATGTAATACAGGTACTAAGGATGTAACACAGGTACTAAGGATGTAACACAAGTACTAAGGATGTAACACATGTAGTAGGGCTGTAACGCATGTACTAAGGATGCAATGCAGGTACTAAGGATGTAATATAGGTACTAAGGATGTAACACAGGTACTAAGGATGTAACACATGTAGTAGGGCTGTAACGCAGGTACTAAGGATGTAACGCATGTACTAAGGATGTAATGCATGTACTAAGGATGTAACGCATGTCCTAAGGATGTAATGCATGTACTAAGGATGTAACGCATGTACTAAGGATGTAATGCATGTACTAAGGATGTAACGCATGTACCAGGGATGCAACGCAGGTACTAAGGATGTAACACAAGTACTAAGGATGTAACGCATGAAGTAGGGATGTAACACAGGTACTAAGGATGTAACACAAGTACTAAGGATGTAACGCATGAAGTAGGGATGTAACACAGGTACTAAGGATGTAACACATGAAGTAGGGATGTAACACATGAACTAAGGATGTAATGCATGTACTAAGGATGTAACGCATGTACTAAGGATGTAATGCATGTACTAAGGATGTAACGCATGTCCTAAGGATGTAATGCATGTACTAAGGATGTAACGCATGTACTAAGGATGTAATGCATGTACTAAGGATGTAACGCATGTACCAGGGATGCAACGCAGGTACTAAGGATGTAACACAAGTACTAAGGATGTAACGCATGAAGTAGGGATGTAACACAGGTACTAAGGATGTAACGCAGGTACTAAGTATGTAACACATGAAGTAGGGATGTAACACAGGTACTAAGGATGTAACACATGAAGTAGGGATGTAACAGAGGTACTAGGGATGCAACGCAGGTACTAAGTATGTAACACAAGTACTAAGGATGTAACACATGAAGTAGGGATGTAACAGAGGTACTAAGGATGTAACACAAGTACTAAGGATGTAACACAGGTACTAGGAAGTAACACAGGTATCAAGGATGTAACGCATGTACTAAGGATGTAACGCATGTACCAGGGATGCAATGCAGGTACTAAGGATGTAACACCGGTACTAAGGATGTAACACAAGTACTAAGGATGTAACACATGTAGTAGGGCTGTAAGCGCAGTTAGTAAGGATGTAACACAGGTAATAGGGAAGTAACATAGGTACTAAGGATGTAACGCATGTACTAAGGATGTAATGCATGTACTAAGGATGTAACGCATGTACTAAGGATGCAACACAGGTACTAAGGATGTAACACAAGTACTAAGGATGTAACACAGGTACTAGGGATGTAACACAGGTACTAGGGATGTAACACAGGTACTAGGGATGTAACACATGTACTAACGATGTAACACAGGTAGTAGGGCTGTAACGCAGTTAGTAAGGATGTAACGCATGAAGTAGGGATGTAACACAGGTACTAAGGATGTAACATAGGTACTAAGGATGCAATGCAGGTACTAAGGATGTAACATAGGTACTAAGGATGTAACACAGGTACTAAGGATGTAACACATGTAGTAGGGCTGTAACGCAGGTACTAAGGCTGTAACACAGGTACTAAGGACGTAACGCATGTACTAAGGATGTAACACATGTACCAGGGATGCAATGCAGGTATTGAGGATGTAACACCGGTACTAAGGATGTAACACAAGTACTAAGGATGTAACACATGAAGTAGGGATGTAACACAGGTACTAAGGATGTAACGCATGAACTAAGGATGTAACGCATGTAGTAAGGATGTAACACAGGTAATAGGGAAGTAACATGGGTACTAAGGATGTAACGCATGTCCTAAGGATGTAATGCATGTACTAAGGATGTAACGCATGTACTAAGGATGTAATGCATGTACTAAGGATGTAACGCATGTCCTAAGGATGTAATGCATGTACTAAGGATGTAACGCATGTACTAAGGATGTAATGCATGTACCAGGGATGCAACGCATGTCCTAAGGATGTAACGCATGTACTAGGGATGTAACACAGGTACTAAGGATGTAACACAAGTACTAAGGATGTAACGCATGAAGTAGGGATGTAACACAGGTACTAAGGATGTAACACATGAAGTAGGGATGTAACACATGAACTAAGGATGTAACGCATGAAGTAGGGATGTAACACATGAACTAAGGATGTAAGGCATGAAGTAGGGATGTAACACAGGTACTAAGGATGTAACGCAAGTACTAAGGATGTAACACATGAAGTAGGGATGTAACAGAGGTACTAGGGATGCAACGCAGGTACTAAGTATGTAACACAAGTACTAAGGATGTAACACATGAAGTAGGGATGTAACAGAGGTACTAAGGATGTAACACAAGTACTAAGGATGTAACACAGGTACTAGGAAGTAACACAGGTATCAAGGATGTAACGCATGTACTAAGGATGTAACGCATGTACCAGGGATGCAATGCAGGTACTAAGGATGTAACACCGGTACTAAGGATGTAACACAAGTACTAAGGATGTAACACATGTAGTAGGGCTGTAACGCAGTTAGTAAGGATGTAACACAGGTAATAGGGAAGTAACATAGGTACTAAGGATGTAACGCATGTACTAAGGATGTAATGCATGTACTAAGGATGTAACGCATGTACTAAGGATGTAATGCATGTACTAAGGATGTAACGCATGTACCAGGGATGCAACGCAGGTACTAAGGATGTAACACAAGTACTAAGGATGTAACGCATGAAGTAGGGATGTAACACAGGTACTAAGGATGTAACGCAAGTACTAAGGATGTAACACATGAAGTAGGGATGTAACAGAGGTACTAGGGATGCAACGCAGGTACTAAGTAAAAAACACAAGTACTAAGGATGTAACACATGAAGTAGGGATGTAACAGAGGTACTAAGGATGTAACACAAGTACTAAGGATGTAACACAGGTACTAGGGAAGTAACACAGGTATCAAGGATGTAACGCATGTACTAAGGATGTAACGCATGTACCAGGGATGCAATACAGGTACTAAGGATGTAACACCGGTACTAAGGATGTAACACAAGTACTAAGGATGTAACACATGTAGTAGGGCTGTAACGCAGTTAGTAAGGATGTAACACAGGTAATAGGGAAGTAACATAGGTACTAAGGATGTAACGCATGTACTAAGGATGTAATGCATGTACTAAGGATGTAACGCATGTACTAAGGATGCAACACAGGTACTAAGGATGTAACACAAGTACTAAGGATGTAACACAGGTACTAGGGATGTAACACAGGTACTAGGGATGTAACACAGGTACTAGGGATGTAACACATGTACTAACGATGTAACACAGGTAGTAGGGCTGTAACGCAGTTAGTAAGGATGTAACGCATGAAGTAGGGATGTAACACAGGTACTAAGGATGTAACATAGGTACTAAGGATGCAATGCAGGTACTAAGGATGTAACATAGGTACTAAGGATGTAACACAGGTACTAAGGATGTAACACATGTAGTAGGGCTGTAACGCAGGTACTAAGGCTGTAACACAGGTACTAAGGACGTAACGCATGTACTAAGGATGTAACACATGTACCAGGGATGCAATGCAGGTATTGAGGATGTAACACCGGTACTAAGGATGTAACACAAGTACTAAGGATGTAACACATGAAGTAGGGATGTAACACAGGTACTAAGGATGTAACGCATGAACTAAGGATGTAACGCATGTAGTAAGGATGTAACACAGGTAATAGGGAAGTAACATGGGTACTAAGGATGTAACGCATGTCCTAAGGATGTAATGCATGTACTAAGGATGTAACGCATGTACTAAGGATGTAATGCATGTACTAAGGATGTAACGCATGTCCTAAGGATGTAATGCATGTACTAAGGATGTAACGCATGTACTAAGGATGTAATGCATGTACCAGGGATGCAACGCATGTCCTAAGGATGTAACGCATGTACTAAGGATGTAACGCATGTACTAAGGATGTAACGCATGTACTAAGGATGTAACGCATGTACTAAGGATGTAATGCATGTACTAAGGATGTAACGCATGTCCTAAGGATGTAACGCATGTACTAAGGATGTAACGCATGTACCAGGGATGCAACGCAGGTACTAAGGATGTACCACAAGTACTAAGGATGTAACGCATGAAGTAGGGATGTAACACAGGTACTAAGGATGTAACAGAGGTACTAAGGATGTAACACATGAAGTAGGGATGTAACAGAGGTACTAAGGATGTAACACAAGTACTAAGGATGTAACACATTTAGTAGGGATGTAACACAGGTACTAAGGATGTAACGCAAGTACTAAGGATGTAACACATGAAGTAGGGATGTAACAGAGGCACTAGGGATGCAACGCAGGTACTAAGTATGTAACACAAGTACTAAGGATGTAACACATGAAGTAGGGATGTAACACAGGTACTAAGGATGTAACACAAGTACTCAGGATGTAACACATTTAGTAGGGATGTAACACAGGTACTAAGGATGTAACGCATGTACTAGGGATGCAACACAGGTACTAGGGATGCAACACAGGTACTAAGGATGTAACACAAGTACTAAGGATGTAACACATGTAGTAGGGCTGTAACGCAGTTAGTAAGGATGTAACACAGGTAATAGGGAAGTAACATAGGTACTAAGGATGTAACGCATGTACTAAGGATGTAATGCATGTACTAAGGATGTAACACATGAAGTAGGGATGTAACACAGGTACTAAGGATGTAACACAAGTACTCAGGATGTAACACATTTAGTAGGGATGTAACACAGGTACTAAGGATGTAACGCATGTACTAGGGATGCAACACAGGTACTAGGGATGCAACACAGGTACTAAGGATGTAACACAAGTACTAAGGATGTAACACATGTAGTAGGGCTGTAACGCAGTTAGTAAGGATGTAACACAGGTAATAGGGAAGTAACATAGGTACTAAGGATGTAACACATTTAGTAGGGATGTAACACAGGTACTAAGGATGTAACGCATGTACTAGGGATGCAACACAGGTACTAGGGATGCAACACAGGTACTAAGGATGTAACACAAGTACTAAGGATGTAACACATGTAGTAGGGCTGTAACGCAGTTAGTAAGGATGTAACACAGGTAATAGGGAAGTAACATAGGTACTAAGGATGTAACGCATGTACTAAGGATGTAACACATGTACTAAGGATGTAACACAAGTACTAAGGATGTAACACATTTAGTAGGGATGTAACACAAGTACTAAGGATGTAACACATGTAGTAGGGCTGTAATGCAGGCACTAAGGATGTAACACAGGTACTAAGGATGTAACACATGTAGTAGAGATGTAATGCATGTAGTAGGGATGTAAACGCAGGTACTAAGGATGTAACGCATGTACTAGGGATGTAACACAGGTACTAGGGATGTAACACAGGTACTAGGGATGTAACACAGGTACTAGGGATGTAACACATGTACTAACGATGTAACACAGGTAGTAGGGATGTAATGATTCACCAAATGATTCATCATTAGGTTTAGTCTGTCTGGGAGTAAACCATCCTGGTCCGTGACGGGGCTGGTTTTCTTTTTGTAATCTGTGATTGACTTTAGACCCTGCCACATACCTCTTGTGTCTGAGCCGTTGAATTGCGACTCTACTTTGTGTCTATACTGACGCTTAGCTTGTTTGATTGCCTTACAGAGGGAATAGCTACACTGTTTGTATTCGGTCATGTTTTCGGTCACCTTGCCCTGGTTAAAAGCAGTTGTTCGCGCTTTCAGTTAAGTGCGAATGCTGCCATCAATCCACAGTTTCTGGTTTGGGAATGTTTTAATAGTTGCTGTGGGTACGACATCGCCGATGCACTTGCTAATGAACTCGCTCACCGAATCAGCATATTCGTCAATGTTGTTGTTTGACGCAATGCGGAACATACTCAAATCAAATCAAATCAAATGTTATTTGTCACATACACATGGTTAGCAGATGTTAATGCGAGTGTAGCGAAATGCTTGTGCTTCTAGTTCCGACAATGCAGTAATAAACAACAAGTAATCTAACTAACAATTCCAAAACTACTGTCTTAAACACAGTGTAAGGGGATAAAGAATATGTACATAAGGATATATGAATGAGTGATGGTGCAGAGCAGCATAGGCAAGATACAGTAGATGGTGTCGAGTACAGTATATACATATGAGATGGGTATGTAAACAAAGTGGCATAGTTAAAGTGGCTAGTGATACATGTATTAAATAAGGATGCAGTCGATGATATAGAGTACAGTATATACGTATGCATATGAGATGAATAATGTAGGGTAAGTAACATTATATAAGGTAGCATTGTTTAAAGTGGCTAGTGATATATTTACATAATTTCCCATCAATTCCCATTATTAAAGTGGCTGGAGTTGAGTCAGTGTCAGTGTGTTGGCAGCAGCCACTCAATGATAGTGGTGGCTGTTTAACAGTCTGATGGCCTTGAGATAGAAGCTGTTTTTCAGTCTCTCGGTCCCAGCTTTGATGCACCTGTACTGACCTCGCCTTCTGGATGATAGCGGGGTGAACAAGCAGTGGCTCGGGTGGTTGTTGTCCTTGATGATCTTTATGGCCTACCTTTAACATCGGGTGGTGTCGGTGTCCTGGAGGGCAGGTAGTTTGCCCCCGGTGATGCGTTGTGCAGACCTCACTACCCCCTGGAGAGCCTTACGGTTGAGGGCGGAGCAGTTGCCGTACCAGGCGGTGATACAGCCCGCCAGGATGCACTCGATTGTGCATCTGTAGAAGTTTGTGAGTGCTTTTGGTGACAAGCCGAATTTCTTCAGCCTCCTGAGGTTGAAGAGGCGCTGCTGCGCCTTCTTCACGATGCTGTCTGTGTGAGTGGACCAATTCAGTTTGTCTGTGATGTGTATGCCGAGGAACTTAAAACTTGCTACCCTCTCCACAACTGTTCCATCGATGTGGATAGGGAGGTGTTCCCTCTGCTGTTTCCTGAAGTCCACAATCATCTCCTTAGTTTTGTTGACGTTGAGTGTGAGGTTATTTTCCTGACACCAAACTCTGAGGGCCCTCACCTCCTCCCTGTAGGCCGTCTCGTCGTTGTTGGTAATCAAGCCTACCACTGTTGTGTTGTCCGCAAACTTGATGATTGAGTTGGAGCGTGCGTGGCCACGCAGTCGTGGGTGAACAGGGAGTACAGGAGAGGGCTCAGAACGCACCCTTGTGGGGCCCCAGTGTTGAGGATCAGCGGGGAGGAGATGTTGTTGCCTACCCTCACCACCTGGGGGCGGCCCGTCAGGAAGTCCAGTACCCAGTTGCACAGGGCGCGGTCGAGACCCAGGGTCTCGAGCTTGATGACGAGCTTGGAGGGTACTATGGTGTTGAATGCCGAGCTGTAGTCGATGAACAGCATTCTCACATAGGTATTCCTCTTGTCCAGATGGGTTAGGGCAGTGTGCAGTGTGGTTGAGATTGCATCGTCTGTGGACCTATTTGGGCGGTAAGGAAATTGGAATGGGTCTAGGGTGTCAGGTAGGGTGGAGGTGATATGGTCCTTGACTAGTCTCTCAAAGCACTTCATGATGACGGAAGTGAGTGCTACGGGGAGGTAGTCGTTTAGCTCAGTTACCTTAGCTTTCTTGGGAACAGGAACAATGGTGGCCCTCTTGAAGCATGTGGGAACAGCAGACTGGTATAGGGATTGATTGAATATGTCCGTAAACACACCGGCCAGCTGGTCTGCGCATGCTCTGAGGGCGCGGCTGGGGATGCCGCCTGGGCCTGCAGCCTTGCGAGGGTTAACACGTTTAAATGTCTTACTCACCTCGGCTGCAGTGAAGGAGAGACCGCACGTTTCCATTGCAGGCCGTGTCAGTGGCACTGTATTGTCCTCGAAGCGGGCAAAAAAGTTATTTAGTCTGCCTGGGAGCAAGACATCCTGGTCCGTGACGGGGCTGGATTTCTTTCTGTAGTCCGTGATTGACTGTAGACCCTGCCACATGCCTCTTGTGTCTGAGCCGTTGAATTGAGATTCTACTTTGTCTCTGTACTGACGCTTAGCTTGTTTGATAGCCTTGCGGAGGGAATAGCTGCACTGTTTGTATTCGGTCATGTTACCAGACACCTTGCCCTGATTAAAAGCAGTGGTTCGCGCTTTCAGTTTCACGCGAATGCTGCCATCAATCCACGGTTTCTGGTTAGGGAATGTTTTAATCGTTGCTATGGGAACAACCTCTTCAACGCACGTTCTAATGAACTCGCACACCGAATCAGCGTATTCGTCAATATTGTTAACTGACGCAATACGAAACATATCCCAGTCTACGTGATGGAAGCAGTCTTGGAGTGTGGAGTCAGCTTGGTCGGACCAGCGTTGGACAGACCTCAGCGTGGGAGCCTCTTGTTTTAGTTTCTGTCTGTAGGCAGGGATCAACAAAATGGAGTCGTGGTCAGCTTTTCGTGATCGAAGCAATCTTGAAGCGTGGAATCAGATTGGTCGGACCAGCGTTGAACAGACCTGAGAGGGGGAGTTTCCTGTTTTAGTCTCTGTGTATAGGCAGGGAGCAACAAAATGGAGTCGTGGTCAGCTTTTCCGAAAGGAGGGTGGGGGAGGGCCTTATATGCGTTGCGGAAGTTAGAATAACAATGATCCAGGGTTTTACCAGCCCTGGTTGCACAATCGATATGCTGACAGAATTTAGGGAGTCTTGTTTTCAGATTAGCCTTGTTAAAATCCCCAGCTAAAATTAATGCAGCCTCAGGATATGTGGTTTCCAGTTTACATAGAGTCAAATAAAGTTTGTTCAGAGCCATCGATGTGCCTGCTTGGGGGGGAATATATGCTGTGATTATAATCGAAGAGGAATTCTAAGTCAGGTGAACAGAAGGACTTGAGTTCCTGTATGTTGTTATGATCACACCACGTCTCGTTAATCATAAGGCCCCTCTTCTTACCAGAAAGATGCTTGTTTCTGTTGGCGCGATGCATGAAGAAACCAGCTGGCTGTACCGACTCCGATAGCATGTTTCGAGTGATCCATGTTTCCTTGAAGCAAAGAACGTTACAGTCTCTTATGTCTCTCTGGAATGCTACCCATGCTCCGATTTCATCAACCTTGTTGTTAAGGGACTGGACTTTGGAAAGTAGTATGCTCGGGAGCGGTGCGCGATGTGCCCGTCTCCGGAGCCTGACCAGAAGACCGCTTCGTCTGCCCCTTTTACGGCGTCGTTGTTTTGGTTTGCCGGCTGGGATCTGATCCATTGTCTTGGGTGGTGGGCAAAACAGAGGATCCGCTTTGGGAAGTCGTATTCCTGGTCGTAATGATGGTGAGTTGACGTTGGTCTTATATCTAGTAGTTCCTCCCGACTGTATGTAATAAAACCTAAGATTACCTGGGGTACCAATGTAAGAAATAACACGTACAAAAACAAAATACTGCATAGTTTCCTAGGAACGCGAAGCGAGGCGGCCATCTCTGTTGGCGCCGGAAGTATAAGTAGGTTAGTATTGTGGAGTATTACTTTTTTTGCAGTATTACTTTAGTGCCTTATTGCAAACAGGATGCATGTTTTGGAATATTTTTGTTCTGTACACTGTCAATTAGGTTAGTATTGTGGAGTAAACTACAATGTTGTTTATCCATTCTCAATTTTCTCCTATCACAGCCATTAAACTCTGTAACTGTTTTAAAGTCGCCATTGGCCTCATGGTGAAATCCCTGAGCGGTTTCCTTCCTTTCTGGCAACTGAGTTAGATAGGAAGCCTTTATCTTTGTAGTGACTGGGTATATTGACACACCATCCAAAGCATAATTAATAACTTCATCATGCTCAAAGGGATATTCAATGTCTGCTTTTTTTATTTTGACCCATCTACCAATAGGTGCCCAAGTTTGCAAGGCATTGGAAAACCTCCCTGGTCTTTGTGGTTTAATCTGTGTTTTAAATTCTCTGCTCGACTGAGGGACCTTACAGATAATTGTGTGGGGGACAGAGATGAGGTAGTCATTCAAAAATCTGGTTAAACACTATTATTGCACACAGAGTGAGTATATGCAATTTATTATGTGACTTGTTAAACACACACACACAGTTTTGTATTGCTATCCTGCTGGGGACCAAATAATTGGTTACCATCTAAAGTCCTATTTTCCCTAACTCCAAAACCTAAATCTAACCCTAACCTTAACCCTAAACGTAACCTAATCCCACAATCTATCCCTAAAATGAACCCTAATCCTAACTCCTAAACCTAACCATAACCCCTAACCCTAACACTAACCCCTATGCCTAAAATAAAATGTTCCTCCTGGGGACCGGCAAAATGTCCCCACTTGTCTGAATGTTCCTTGTTTTACTATCCTTGTGATTACCCACAAGGATAGTTAAACAAAAACACACACACACACACACAGCTCAGATAGATCCAGCTCAGATAGATCCAGCTCAGATAGATCCAGCTCAGAGAGGACCAGCTCAGATAGATCCAGCTCAGAGAGGACCAGCTCAGAGAGGACCAGCTCAGATAGATCCAGCTCAGATAGATCCAGCTCAGATAGATCCAGCTCAGAGAGGACCAGCTCAGATAGATCCAGCTCAGATAGATCCAGCTCAGATAGATCCAGCTCAGAGAGGACCAGCTCAGATAGATCCAGCTCAGATAGATCCAGCTCAGATAGATCCAGCTCAGATAGATCCAGCTCAGAGAGGACCAGCTCAGAGAGGACCAGCTCAGATAGATCCAGCTCAGATAGATCCAGCTCAGATAGATCCAGCTCAGAGAGGACCAGCTCAGATAGATCCAGCTCAGATAGATCCAGCTCAGAGAGGACCAGCTCATCAGCAGCAGATTTTAATTTAGATTGTAGAATGGATGCGTTTATGCAACAAATGTTATTGCATATCGAACCGAATCGCATCGATTCTTTCTTCTAATCAAACCAAATTGCGCTGAATAGTTTCAAACTAAAACGTACTTTTCCTGTATCGTATCGGAGCCCATGTATCTTGATACGAATGGAAACGGGAAAGATGCACATCCCTAGAAGGTATACACACATATACACACACATCAGAGACATGAAGGAGCCAGATGGGAAGGTAACTGGACAAAAGCAGACACCAGACAATACAGATTTAGAGACGGAAGGAGCTCGATTGTAACTGTGTGGGACAAAATTGCCACATGGTGAGGCAATAATATTTTAAGGGTTGGACTGAAGCATGGTCAATAAACTGCATTTTAACCCTCGTTTTATCACTTCAAATGAAATGATAGACTATGGGGAGATTGGGATGAAAAACACAGTGTTTCTGTGTGTGTATGTATATTTTTGTGTGTATGTTTGTGTGTGTGAATACATATTTGTGTGTGTATGTGTGTAAGCATGTGAATGTACAGTATATGTGTTTGTGTGGGTAGGTGCATAAAAGTGTCTGCATTCATGTGCATGAGTTTCTATGTCACATCAGTGTGTGTCCCACCTGTGCCCTCGTCAGTGTGTTCCTGAGACTGGTGCTGGCTCTGGTGGACCCACTCCCCATTGCACTTGAAGAAGATCTGCAGGGCTGGCCTGGCCCGGCACTTGAGCTTGATGGGGTTGCTCTTGACGATATAGGCATCATCGGGCTCCTGCAGGAAGTGGGGGAGGGTCCCTGACGTACCATGCTGCAGAGCATCACTCCTGGAACCTGGAGACAAGGAACATGACATTAGACTAGAGTATAGACTAGATAGAGTAGTGTAGAGTACAGTATAATAAAGTAGATTAAAGTAGAGTACAGTAGAATAGAGTAGAGGGGAGTAGGGTAGTGTAAAGTAGAATTCAGTAAAGTAGGTTAGGGTGAAGTAGACTAGAGTAGGTTAGAGTAAAGTAGAATATTAGTAACGTTCCACAAATATCGATAATACAGTAACCCAAACGCCTCAAATGTGTCTCAAAAGTACATCCATAACAAAACATTTGCAACATTGTCTAATGAATAAGGAAAGTGTGTGAGATGATGACACCCAACTCAGCCTCACATTTCCATAGAAAACACTCCCACAATAGCCGCTGCTCAACCACCTCAACATGATGACAGTCTACACCTCATTGACACTCTTTGATCTTTCAAAAGGCAAGTCCTTCACAATCTGTTCATTTCAGAGAGCGATTTGGTAACAATAATTAACTGCAATAATTCCTATGTCTGACAAACAATAATCAGGTGTGTGTATGTACAGTGTGTGTCTGTGTATGTGTGTGTGTGTAATGTATGTGTAGCAGGTGTAATTATACTCTGACTAATCTCCCGCTTTGCTTTCCTCCTGTAACCTCTCATGTACTGTATGCGTGAGATAGAGCTCTGCATCGGGTTGGATACCCACGGTTACCGCGGGTGAGCCGCAAAAAACTCAGCTGGTGGGTGAAATTAAAACATTCGGCTCGCAGTTCAGAACAATTACATTGCGGGTCGGAAACATTTTAAATCAAGATAATAATGCATTCTGTTGTGTTGCATTGTGTTGTGAATTCCATTCTGTGAGCGGTGAGGCAGACATAAGGCTACCAGTAACGCACGTATTGAGAGTGTGTGGAGCAGGGAACCTTCTAGGGCTGTGACGGTCATGGAATTTTGGATGACGGTAATTGGCCAGCCAAATTAAGGCTGTCACTGTGATAACTGTTCCAATCTCTCCGCTCCCGACTGCCTGTGCTGCCATAGAAATAGATTGAATAGAACAGTCGTCCCCATTCAAGTCAATGATGGCATAATGGGTGGACTGCCGGCCATTGCGAGCGTACCCATAGGAGCAAAACAGGAAGTAAAATATGCGCTAAAATATGTGCTGTGATTTGTTGATTCAACTCAACTCAATCACAAAAAATACATTCCATTGCATGAGCCACATTCTCTGGTCTGATGAAACCAAGATTGAACTATTTGGCCTGAATGCCAAGCACCACGTCTGGAGGAAACCTGGCACCATCCCAACGGTGAAGCATGGTGGTGGCAGCATCATGTTGTGGAGATGTTTTTCAGCGGCAGGAACACTAGCCAGGATCGAGGGAAAGATGAACGGAGCAAAGTACAGAGAGATCATTGAAGAAAACCTGCTCCAGAGTGCTCAGAACTTTAGACTAGGGTGAAGGTTCACCTTCCAACAGAACAATGACCCTAAGCACACAGCCAAGACAATGCAGGTGTGGCTTCGGGACAAGTCTCTAAATGTCCTTGCATGGCCCAGCCAGAGCCTGGACTTGAACCCAATCGAACATCTCTGGAGAGACCTGAAAATAGCTGTGCAGCGACGCTCCCCATCCAACCTGACAGAGCTTGAGAGGATCTGCAGAGAAGAATGTGAGAAACAAAATGTGGAAAAAGGTCAAGGGTTCTGAATACTTTCTGAATGCACTGTATGTGTGTGATCGAGGGGTATGTCTCTTTATAAGTAGCGGGGTGCACTCTCCAGCTCTCGGGGTGCACTCTGCACTCTCCAGCCAGGATTATAGCTAGCCGAGTTTCTCTCCAACATCTAATCCATCTCCTCCCTACAGAAGCTTTCCTGCAGGAGGAAGACTCCTGATTGAAGGGAAAAGATAAATGACTGTGTATGTGATGGACTGGGTGTGTGTGTGTGCTGCATGTATGTGTCTGTGTGTGTATTTGATGTTCTAATTTGTGTGTGTGCGTTTGATATTCTGACTGTGTGTGTTCTGGCTGTGAAAATAACAGCCCTCACTGGCGTCTACCTCCCTCTTCCCCATAGTGCTACGCTCTTTCTCTCTCCCTGGTTCATGGAACTGAACAAAGAGACATCCTTTTAATTTAGAAATGACTACCCCGGGCTACTGTAGCTACTTGTTCTTTTCTGGAATGCTCCATTTTGTTGGTGTGTGGCGAGGTGACATGCATTATTTGTGTTTGAATAGCAACAAAACACATATGCCAGCACACATCCACACACTGACAGAGAAATATACAGAAACATAGGTGTGCACTGCACACAAATGCACACACGGACAGACGGATGCGTGTATACGTCTCAGTACCAAGCCATTGTGCTGTTGCTCTGCTACCTTACAATCCTGTTACAGCTGCTATTCTCCTGTCATTTGCTAGCTAGAGCATCACTTGGTAAGAATAAGTACTTATTATTGGGATTGTGTAATCTGATCCTAGATCTGTGGTAAGGGTCAGCGTCTGAAAGACAGGCTAGTTGGCAAGGTTTTGGCCCTTTAACTGCTGATGTTATGGCTCTCCCATCCGCCATACTGACAGTGATTATCTAGGGTCATCTGATTCATGTGGCCAGTATGTGTGTGTGTGTGTGTGTGTGTGTGTGTGTGAGTGAGGGCTAAAAGAGAAGACAATCCACCTCGCTGACAGGATAGACCGCCGCTACGCTGTGTTTCCACGGTGATCTACGACCGATGGGCCATCCGGGCAACAGCGCGCAGGGTCCGCAGAGATACATCTCAGCATGGGAGGGGGGGGGAACAAGATGTCACGGGGGATCACCAGTGGCAACCCGTCATTCAGGGCCGGTGGGGCAGAGCATAAAATGTTGCCTGTTTGGCATGTTATTTTGGCATTAATAAGAGTAACTTATCGGTGTGCAAACAATGTGAAAAAATTATAATTGAGTTAATAAAGCTGCATACAAACATTGTCTCTTTTTTGCTTTCTTGACTAAGGTAGCTCCGAAATGCAGGTATTTCAGCCTAGCTCTATACAGAGTGTTGGGGTTGGTAATGTTCTATAGTTGTGCCAATCAGCGTTCCGTCACTCATGGGGACACTACTTCACCAGTAAATCTACCGGGATAACTCAAAAATTCAAGCCCCTTGGGTGCTGCCTTAGATTTACATTAGAAGTGCCCATCCAAGAATGCTCAAGGTCATTGGCCACAGATAAAAGTATGTAAAATCACGTTATATCTACCGTAGCTTTGATTGGATTGATCATGTCAACATCATACTTTAAAAATCTTAGCTAGTAAGCTGGAGAAGCAGCCATCAATCATCATGAATCACGTTGACAATCTACTGCCAAATACTTTTCAATTAGTGTCATATTATCGATAAAATGTATGGGTTCTCATCGGCCATTGGACATAAACATTACACAACAAAATGGACATTTCAAATTCAACAATGAGTGGTTTGGAAGGAATCAGTGGCTAACTGCAAGCGTTGCAAAGCAATCACTAGCCTGCTATTTAGTGAAGTGGGTGTGTGATCCAAGTCTGGGTTTAAGGGTCTCTTTTCAAAGCTTAAAAGGTCAAACATTCACATGCAGAAAAGGTTGAATACATTTGCCATGCTGTCAATCCATCATGATTTCTGCCGCATTCAAAACAGCAGGAAACTCGGAACTGGGATATCTCAGACTTCAGTGAGTTTAAGACAACTGGAACTTGGAAAAAAACTAGCTCCGACTCTGAAAATACTTTTTGAACGGTCATCCAACTCGGAAACTTTAAATCAGCGACTCTCAACTAGTACAGTGGTTCCTCCTTTAAAAATGGTGAGCTTACACTGTGGACTTAGAGGTACCCAGCGTCACAGCTTCATTACTCCAGACCACTACAAAGGGGAGTTAGAGCACTCATTATGCATTTGGGTCCCAATGTTTATATATGACCAATCATATCGAGTCGTTCCAATGACGAATTTGACACGAGCCACCCATCCATTGTGACTTTCTTCAGCAAAGATGGCTGACAAAACATTACGGTGGAAGCAAATGTAAGTAATTATGACATCATAGCGAGCCAAGCAAAACATTGAGAGGAATATGTTAGTTAATGAAAAGACAAACGATTGTGCATATTTTTTTGTCAGAAAGTTCATTTACAAAAATGGCTATTTAGCAAGTTAGCTGACTAGCTAACATTAGCCAGCTCGCTAGCTGGTGTTATGGCATGAGTATGACATTGTAATTTGTGTTGTTTAATGTTTTAGGGACTCCTGAGAAAACCAGCAAACCAGGCTGTCGTCTTGGAAAACAGTGGATGTAAAGAATCTAGCCAGCTAAAGCGTTTACTGCAAATTGAATGTACAATTGTGTAAGCTTGCCTTGCTGTGCAATGCAGCTGAAGTAACATAGCTAGCTAACTATTTACTTGGTAAATGTGCAGTTGAGGTTCAAAATAACTGTATGCATATGGATGTGTGGCTAGCTACAGTATGTAGCCGATCTGTGTATGGACCCTAAAACGTTAGGTTCTGAACAAATATTCATACCAATCTATGAACCTCAGCTATCAAAGTTGTTGTATCAACGTCAAGTCTGAATGGCATTGATGAAGCCTATGGATAGAGTAGAATATAATAACTTTATTGCTCCAAGGATGCAAGTCCAAATACAATGACTGTAGTTATTACCACGCATGAAATTCCCACATTGTAGCCTGTACATTGAATATATTCACTGATCACGTACTTTTCCTTGGCAAATAAAGGTACGGTTCCGGTATGAATCTCTGTGAGACATTCTTTTTCAGTCATATCCAATACCAGGTGTATCAAACTCCATTCTTTGAATGATGCTGTGTCTGCATGAATGTATTACAATTATACACTTCAACAATGTTTACCACTCCTACTCCTGGGACATCAATGATTACACATTGTAACTATGCAATAGACTAGAAACATGATTTAAGTGAAGGCTGATTTGTAATTCATATATACAGACCAAAAATCTGCATATCTAACTCCCTTCATCTGCATTAATCGGAAGACACAGGATAATATTTCAATGAGATACTTAATTTCAACCAGCGGAGAATGTGAAACGCTTTATTGAAGTAAGTTAATTATCCAGGTGTTATAAATACATAATATATTAAAATTATGATAACTGTAATATTATATTAGAAATACAAGTTCAATCTGTACTTCAATGCACATATGGTATGTATTATGAAACAAGGAAGAAAGACGAGGTGGGGAGAGAGATGTAGAAGACAGAAAAGGAAGGAGGTAAGAAAAGAGGTAGACAGCATATGATTAATGAACTATAGTGCTACCCTAATATTCTCTCAGTTCATCACAATTACAGTGTTTCTAGCAGTGTCTCCTAACCAGCCTTGGGACCCCAGTTGGCCCAAAGGTTATCTTAAGAGCGGGTGTGGTGGCGATGACGGGACTGGCTTCCTCTCTCACATTAAAACATACCTGCAAACGAGAGACAGATGGATAGAGAGAGAGCATGATTAAGCCTTGTTTTTTTTTATTCTAACACAGTCAGTCATCACAATCATAAAATGCAAAAATGACCTTGGATCATTAACTCTGGGACATGGCCTACATCTCTATCTGTATTTCAATGTAAAGCATCTCTTTAATAATACTTTCTGTTGACCCGACCAAGTGACCTCTCACCTATGATCATGCTGTTCCCTCTGTGTTAGCCAGTTCAGATGCGGGAGGGGTTCACCAAAACACCTGATATAATCTAGAGGATTAAGGGAGAAGGGGGAGAGGGATGAAGTGAAGGAGAGACTGTTATTGTGTGTGTGTGGTCTCACCTGGTGTCCATACTAAGTAGCTACAGAGTACTTTATGCTGAAAAACAGACACATGGGGACAAACAATAGCAGATAATGTTATTATTAGACATAAATAGCACTTGAAGCTTGATGATGACTTGGCAGCAACAGATAGCAACAGATCGTCACGTGAAAATGGCTGAATGTTTATGTGGTGTAAATCTGAAAATTAGCAGCTGACATCTTAAGGTTTTTTTAATTAATGCATGTGAGACAGGTTCCATGTACATCAAGACAGGCAGAGAGAAAGAGAGAAAAAGAACACAGAACAGTTGAATTACCTCTGGTTATGGACACATCTGCCAGCAATAAAGCTTCCCGCGGCCTGTTCCTCGGACAGTGAACATCTGGCAATATCTACATTTGCGACCCCTTTATCAGTTTGCACTCTGAAAGTAAAGAAAATAGCTTATTTTTTGTAGATATGAAAACAATGAGATATGACCGTTCAATCTAAAGAAACAGATTTTTCAGGATACGTCAGCACAGCACAGAAAGCTTAATGCCAGACTGCTATTGTGGTTGTTCATTAGGTGATGGGAAATATGCAATATGTATACAACATAATATTCCTTGAAAATCCCTCTATACCGCCAAAGATGACAATATTGTATCTTGAAAAAAATGCATTGGAATTAAAAGTGAAATGTTTAACCTATTAACCTGCTTCCTTATTCATGTATTACCAGTTGATGAAGAACAACTCCAATTTAATACATCATTGAAAATTTGTCTACGAATAAGTAAGAATAAAAAGTTTAAATAACTTCTTAGATTTGATGGATAAATTATACATCTTAGTACCTTATCAATTTATCAATGTGGACGAGAGACAGGGGAGTAGGAACAGAGTATTTTTGCTGAGCAATGCAATGAAGCTGGATTATTCTGGCAATGATACCTGCACCGTCTACACGCTGCAGAGACTCCCTAACTCTTCACCATTGTACACGAAGGCCCATTGCTCTGAGACTTCCTTTGACCATTCTAAAGCCCACATGGGGCATCCTGGCCTTAATGGCACTGACTTTCTGGTCTAACTCTTCATCTGACAAAACAGAATAGCATTCCCTGACAGACATATTGTGTTCTTTCATCCTTCTGTAAAAAAAAGCTAACCGTTACACTGTCATGAAATTTGATTATATATCGACTATGAAACAAATAGGACATGGCCTGATTATGAGTTGCCATGAAAGAAAGTTAGATTAATTCAACTGAAAATGGCGAGAACAGGCGTTCGTAGCTAAATACTTTTGGTTAGCCTGAGAATAAAAATGGCATGATTTATCATTCTAAGGTATGTATGCATGTAATATAGTAGAATGTTACGAACCGACACTGAATCGTGGGAGCTAACTACTAGCTATGAAAAAGTTGGACAGAAGAACGCCCAGTGCTGCTTACCTGAGATGCCATCATCACACAGTCCTTCTTCGTCGGTGTCCGCTATGACTTCCTTTGTGTCGGAAAAAAGTAGCTTTCAGAACAATTATTTTTTATTGAAAATAAAAACGTTCACTCTTGACAAAAATACACAAATGTACCTCCATAGCATTTAACAATTTCCCTTTGAATAACCAGACCTTCATACAAACTTGCTCTGCAGAATTCTTGACACACAACCAAAGATGCTGCCATATCCTGCCAGCACGCCCACAAATGAGCCACTCAGGCACAGAATGACACTACCCAATGTAATAAAGTAATGACTTTTCAAACAAGTTACCTTACACGTTATGTTGGCTGACAATTTGTTAGCTACGCTGTCCTTACGAACCACATCATTACAGCAGTATGTACCGGTATGTTAGCTAGCTACCTAACGTTAGTAGTTTTACATCAAACTTGCCAGTATATTACCTATAGGCTATCTAACTACCCAACATTTATTGACTTGATTATTCCCATCACTTTTAGCTTAGCAAAATGGTATAGTTTTTGTGCGTTGTCAATGAACATTCGGGTGCTTTCGTAAATTTGCTCTGGCTATCTACACCGATTTCAGAGCACTCTCATCTGAGTGTGCCAGAGTGCAGAATAATGGATTTACGAGTGCTCAACACCCGTTTAATATGGCCCGGGTCAGTAAATGATGGCAAAAAAGCGTAATTAAATTGTTTCCAGCAGCACAGTTACAGTCACCAACACTCTGGTTAACACGAAAACTGCCTTACCAGGTCTGCTATGGTGAGTAAAATGGTCAGAATGGTCTCATTTGTGTATGAAAATAGCTAGACAACGTTAGCTTGGGTGCTTGACAGCCGTTGTAAGGCCAGAACGATCAAATCAACCCTACTCCTCAGCCCGAACGTCCAGTTTGCGCTCCGAGAGCGAAACGGTCCGAATTTACAAACTGACAACACTCTGAATATATGAGCTCAGACACTCCAGATTGAATTTAAGAACACACCCAAAGTCAAAAAATGTCTAACTAGTAATTTGTTATGCTAACTAACTTGCAAGAGGTTGCATACAGTAGCAACCGCATCAACTACTGATAGAGAAGCAGAGAAGGCAAAGAGTAGCACGTTCAACTGAAAGTTCGGTTACACTACAATTAGGGTGTGGAAATGTTATACCCCTTAGATATTAATTTAGAATCCTCCAATCCACTTATGCTGTAGCCTATTCCCGCCATCACGTTGTACAGCGCAATATTTGGACACACCTACTCATTCCAGGATTTTGATTATTTTTTTTACTATTTTCTACATTAAAATAATAATAGTGAAGACATCACAACTATAAAATAACATATATGGAATCAGAACAAAGTAGGACAGCCTACTCCTTCCTCCCCGTCGGGGAATTGAACCCCGGTCTCCTGTGTACCCTGCCCCCACAACACAGGGAGTCTTTAGCTAAATAGCCCAGTACTGTGCTGCAGATCATCACGTTGTACAGTGCCATATTTTCTGTTCCATCCTAACGGAAACCCATAGGGTTTTTTGTTTTTCTTGGAATTGAAACACCATAATATTAATCAAATAAATTAAGCAAGTACCAGTCAAAAGTTTGGACACACCTACTCATTCCAGGATTTTTCTTTATTTTTTACCTATTTTCTACAATGTAGAATAATAGTGAAGATATCACAACTAAGAAATAACACATAGAGAATCAGTTAAGAACAAATTCTTATTTACAAGGACAGTTTACCTCTTCCTTCCCGTTGGGGAATTGAACCCCGGTCTCCAGCGTGCCCTCCCCGTCTCTGGTAATGCCAATATGGAAGACTATCGAATGCTTCTCAAAGATGCCCTCTGGTGGTAAAACTAACACTAACTTGCATTAACAGACAAAATGTTTACTCACACACCCGCAACCCATTTAAAACCTCTGGGTCGTGAGTGAATAAGAAAAATATAATATAATAATAATAATAATAATACAAAAAAAGATATATACTCCAGTCAAATTTAAATGACTAAACAACTAAAAGCAGGTAGAGTGATTAAATAACTTAATCTCTGAAAATGTTTTCTTCAATCACTGTATTTTCAATATGTGACTCGTTTCAGGAACTACTTCACAGGAGACGCATTTAGATGCTTTCTGGAACCTGTGAACTTTCATGTACCGTAATAAACTTGTATGCCATTTGTAAATACGAATAAAGTTGTTAACATACGAGCCTAGTTGGTTTATCCATGGAAAAAGACAGGAACCTTTCCACTAGCCATGGTTTAGTTGAGATAATGGATGGGTTGGACATGCCGAGATGAGTTCGGATTGGTCTGCCATGTAGCATGCTTCTGTCTATAACATGAACTGCTCAGAATGTGAAGAGAATCCTTTCTACCACAGCTTTTTTTTTTAAAGATATCATGAATAACAAAAGTGTTGCAACGTTGAGCCAAATTGGTTAGCTTTAGCTACCTGTATATATTTATGGATGGTGGCTAGCTATGACAATTAGTTTGTATTGCTAATAGTATGGGTTGGAATTATTGCTTAGTTCACTTGGAAATGTACGACTTCAGTGCAGACAAGACAACTGGGAACTTGAAAAAAAAACAACCTCCAACTGGGAAAAATCGGTTTGAACGGTCATCCAACTCAGAATTCCAACTCGGGAACTCTGGCCTTTTTCTGTAGCCCCGACTTTCCGACCTGAAGCCCAGTGGCATCATGATTTGACCTTGTATTTTTACAAGTTCTTGTCTTGAAATCACCCTTGGGTTCATTTTTTAGCTAGCTTGATAGCTACATGTCTAAACATATTACATGATCCATCAAGTTAGCCAGGTATGTGTTTGGGTGATTACGGTCATCTATTCTATTTCATGAACATGTGTACATGTCTAGACAATAGTGATACTGCTACTATGCAAGTAACCATTTCACTGTACCGTTTACACTTTCTGTATCCTGGGCATGTAACAAATAAACTTAGATTTAATTTGATAAATTGTGTTTACCAGAGACGGTAATGTGAAAAACAACATGACCTGCACCAAAGTCAGATTAAGATATAGGCCAAGGACTGCTTTCACCACTTTTAGTCTTGAAATATTTGGTTGTTCACGACGCTAACTCACTCTAGTTACCACATGTCCTCACATGTGAATCCTGATGGATGGGGTTTAGCGGGTGTAAACGATGCTGAATGGGTGTAGACAAAGAAGTGTTCTCCAGTAGGTGTACCAAAACATTCAAGGGCCATTTTCTCAAAGGTGGGGTTTATCAAGTTTATCAACTTTGAAAGCATAATTACTTTCTCAATGTTCCTCAACTGCAGTGTTTGATATACCATTTTCTAGCTTTGAGTTTGTATTTTTATTCTATGTAAAAAAAAAACATTTCAAATTTTGCTACATAGGACCTGTCTGATGTGCTCCCTCTCTGGCCTCAAGGTCACAAGGCTGCTGATTATTGTGCACACCTGTCACCATAGTCACACACATCAGTCCCTAATGACATTCACCTGGACTCCATAATCTCCTTGATTATCTGCCATATCTATGTCACTCCCTTTGGTTCCTTCCCCTGGCATTATTGTTTCTGTTTCATGTCTATGGGTTTTCGTGTTTTATATTATGTTTCGTTTATTCATTAAATGTATTCACTCCCTGAACTTGCTTCCCGACTCCCAGCATACGTTACAGAATAACGCCTCACCAAAGGGAAGCATCAGGGAATGTTTATTTTATTTATTTTGTGGTTGAGGTGATGTTGGGTCCGGGTGTCAGTACCGCAGCTACCAGGGAGGCCTCAGCCGGTTCGCCGGACTCTCATGCCTCAGCTGGCTCGATATGCTCCCATGTCTCAGCGGGTTTGATATGCTCCCATGCCTCAGCTGGGTGAACAGGTTCCTGTGCCTCGGACGAAGCAACTGGGGAGGTCTCAGCTGGCTCATCAGGCTCTCACGCCTCAGCCGGTTCGTCAGGTTTCTGCGCCTCAGCAGAGGCGACAGGTCCGCTCCTGATCCCGGGATCGTCCCTTTGTTTGGCATCCTGCGGCTGGAGCCGTGCGCCGGGGAGGGGGTACTGTCATGTATGCTCTATCTCCGGCGCTCTAGTTAGCCATGCTCCTGCGCCTCAGCCGGATTGACAGGTTCCTGTGCCTCAGCAGAGGTGACCGGTCTGCTCCTGCGGGGGGAGCCACTCTCTGGCCTCTAGGTCACCAGGCTACTGATTATTGCACACACCTGTCACCATAGTCACGTACATCAGTGCCTAATGACATTCACCTGGACTCCATAATTTCCTTGATTATCTGCCCTATCTATGTCACTCCCTTTGGTTCCTTCCCCAGGCATTATTGTTTCTGTTTCAGTTTCATGTCTGTGCGTTGTTCGTGTTTCTTCTTTTGTATTATGTTTCGTTCATTCATTAAATGTATTCACTCCCTGAACTTGCTTCCGTCCCCCAGCGCACACGTTACAGGACCGAATCGATCTGGATGTTCACATATGTTCTCAAACCAGTGAGATTATTAACCTTCATCAAGAATATGGGCAAAATTGAATTATTTTATTTGTCATATAATAGCCCTTATGCACATTCCATGATCGAACGTTCTAAACACACTTCCTATCGGTGTGGCAATTTCCGGTCAGCCTAGTTGTTATCGACGATATAACGTTACTACCACTATGTCTCAGTTTTTTACTAGGTGTCTTCAGGACTTGCCTCAAATTAATATTAATGATGTACATCGAATTGTTGAATCAGCCTCCGAGACTCCTGCTAGCAAGAATGAAAAGGGGTTCAAGATGTATATAGGAAGCTACATAGACAACTATGAAGGTCAGTACCAAGTCAGTGACCGATGTAACGTTAGCTCGATACAATCATTAGCTAGCTTATTTAACTATTAACTGTAGCTAGCTAGTTACTTCGTAAAATTATGTAACGTTGACAGAATCTATCTGAGAATGTGTGTCTTTTCGTTAGCTTGGTTAAGTTATGCTTGCTAGCTATATTTGCTAGCTAAAAATAACTGTTATTCATGTCGTCTACACAGTATCTAACAAAGATACTTTGACAGGGGAGATCACCGTGAGGGCTGCCTTTCACAGGTCCATGAGGAAGATTGAAAAGCCGCACAGCATGAGAGTAGGGAAATGTTATAGATAGGTACTAAGGACCTTGTTAAACATCTCCTGTGAGACACTGTCATCATGGTCAAAATGTGTTGGAGACCGTGTCAACGTTACATCTTATCAGTAGATAGATATTAGAATCTATTAGAATTGCCCACTTAACAGGTTATTTGGTAAAGATCTGTTGATGCAGTGTTTGGTAATTGGGTTACTGAGACAATCTATTCCTGTATAGTTTAATGAGCCCCTAGTTAATAAGACTAGACACTACTATGCTTATTGTTATTTATGGGCCGCATCATTCTTGTTTCTCACTTCAGTCACTTCACAGATGGTGTTAAAGCACTCCGTACCAGTGATAGTGGTTCAAAGCCACTGCTCCTGTGTTGCAGGAAGTGCTCTGTGCAATCATCTGGTGGCCCTTCTTTATCAGACAGCGCACTACTCTCAACTAAACATTCCTGCTGCACCACCAGTTCACAGCTGCACAGACACAGAACAGCGTTGGCACAAGCCAAGAACACTTGTGAGTCTATCAATATCCATAAAAAAATGCACCTGAAAGGTATTCAGCCTATGTAACAGTAAATCCTTGTTAATTAGGGTGTGAAACCAGGTCCGGTTGATGAGATAGAGTTCTGTAAACCTACTAACTCGTGTGCTGATGGAATAAGGTAAGTTGGAGGTTCCTAGAATGGAAACATTTTAGAAAACATTTTCTTGTGATTGTATCCAGATGATAATGACAAATGTTTGGGACAAAGACTGGGGGTAAATATATAATCTATAAATCTGTATATTTGAATTCATTTTATTTGAACTAATGAATTCATTTCATTTAACTTGTGCTCCGTCTGATGTTAAGGTTTTAAAATGTTTTGCAGAAGTTCTCTCTACAAAGCACTCAATGGATAAATGCCTGACATGGACCTTCTCCTCGTCTCAAAAACGTATGCCAACTTTTCTCCACTTACTGCCCCTCTTGTGACAACAATGGAAATGTCAGCTGACGTGCCCCTGGTTGAGTCCGCCTTTGGGCCAGTGCAAGCCGGCAGTGTTCTGTCCTATCAGCTTCCACAGCCAAAGACCCGTGAAATTGTGAAGATTGCCGATGACACTTCTCCACCAATACTTCCATTAGATGGCTACAGGCTTCAGGCTTCCCAGTGTGCTTACGTCCTTAGCCATCAGAGCAGTTCCACCTCAAGGTATTAGAGACAACCTACGAGATGTCACACAAAGTCGAGGTTGCTACAAGGGAGCAGAGCAGCAGCCCGGAATGACATCAGTTCAGGAAATTGAGAATAACATCCTCTCGTTTCCGAGAGGTTTGCCATGTCCGGGGAGAGACCTCAGCTGACCACCTAGCTGAGCGGATTTCAAGGGATCTGGTATGCAGACCATGAAGATGAAGATACAAAATGGAGAGCTGAAGTTGAAGAGATCTCATGCTTACTACTGGCAAGGTCAAATCCTTCTCACAGGTTGTAGCTGGTGTGACTTTGTCAACTGTGCACAGGAGGACGTCCTAGTTGAAAGGATATATAAAGATCTACAGGTTTCAAAAACTATAAGAGAGAAGGTTGACCACTTTTATTTTTACCACTACTTGCAGAAGTGTCTATCTCGCACCTGAATGGATCCCCTGCATGGGTGCCAAGTTTAGTGGTTTTATGAAAAATAAGTATTGATGTTCTTGTGAAGAAATCTACAGTAGAATATATATGTTTAAAAAAAAATATTTCAGCAAATGTTCAACAGTTCAGTTAATCAATTACACATCTCTAACATTGTATTCTATCTTGCATTCTGGCTATTCTGTGTTTACTTGATTTCTTTCCCCCACCCCTGTTACTCATTGCCTAATTAAAGCCAATACACGCTCCACACAAACGATTGATACATGTCGTAGATAAACAAATTATTATTTTGCTGCTAGCAAATAAACACATGTACATTTACACTGGCTTGGCCCATGCTCTGGACCGGATCAGAGATGGCACAGTCCATAGGCAGCGCACCTTGTTCTTCATCCCCCACAGTCGGAGCAGGAGGTTTTCTTTCCCAAACACCAGGTCTCTTTTGAATGTGCCAGTTCCACGCGAAGACCGTAGGAACAACACCTATTTTTAGGTATTGTCGCTCCCCAGTTTTTCCCTCAATAATATCACTTTCGACAAAATGTGTACTACACACCTTTGTGTGTTTGGTGACAGCAAAGTTGTCACAACGTACTGCCACCAACCACCTTTTTCTGAGCTCTACATTGACCGCATGTAGAACACAGACGCACTGAACAATGTTCATTAGCACATCCTTCACGGGGCTGTAATTTAAACGTAGTCATTGCGAACTATTTCAGTCAGAAATGCATCGACGATAGCTAGCAAGCTAATGATAAAAACAATAGCAGAACTCGCTCCGGAAGTCATCAACCTGATCGGAAGTAAATTAGAACGTTGGAGGCGGTATAATGCATAGAGCCTATTGCTATCAATATAGCATTAAAAAACATTTGAGATTGCATTGTGGGGATAATGCCAGGATGTCATAATCCTACTGAGGAATAGAACCGTCTTTTCAGACAACAGCTGATAATCAGCTGGCGGGAAACAACCCAAATATTGCATTCTCAGTATGGGTGAGCCTAGTATGATATTTGTTGCTTACTGCATACATTTGACTAAACGGTACATTCTAAATAGGATGTAGTATGATTAGTACACAGTATGTTGTTTTAGTAATTAGTAGGTAAGGCCGACACGGCCACACACACACAGACACTGGAGCAGGCACAATCTGTTGATGCAGTGCACGTTTCACAGCCATGACCCTGAAGGACGTGCACAAAGAATCGTCTATCAGAGAACCGCACAGATTGTACAAATGGTAACCAAGTAGGTAATCTGTTCTCAACGACATGTTAGATTATGTGGAATAAACTACATAACACCATTAATCAATATACTGTATACTGTATTATATACTTTGCTTAGAAGAACATATAAGAAGATTAGCAATTGGTTTGGCAATATTGTCATTATCACATGCCCAAGCCAAGTAATAGGATAGCACTCAGAAAGAGTGAATGATAGCTAGATTGTCATGTACAACTCAGTGACAGGGTGGTGATATTCAGAGCTTAATGAAAATGTAAAAGTATACAGAGAGGGAGGGATGGATTGATGGAGCCCTAAACTGACTGTGCTAATTTGGGAGTGCCTTCAGGGAGTCATAGACATGCTGTTCACACAGAGAGAGCTGACTGCCGACATAGATAACAGGCTCCGTGTGTCTGTGTGTGTGTGTGTGTGTGTGTGTGTGTGTGTGTGTGTGTGTGTGTGTGTGTGTGTGTGTGTGTGTGTGTGTGTGTGTGTGTGTGTGTGTGTGTGTGTGTGTGTGTGTGTGTGTGTGTGTGTGTAACCGACATGTCAGAGACAAACAGGCCTGCAGTAGAGGTAAAGGGAAGGGCTTGTTCACTATCTGAGAGAGAAAGAGAGTGAGCGAGAAAGACAGTGAGAGAAAAAGAGTGAGTGAGGAGACTAAGTGAGTGACTGAGGGAGACAGACTGAGAAAGTGAGAGTGAATGAGAGGAAGAAGGGAGAGAGTGAGGTGAGAGAAAGAAAGGGAAAATGAAGATAAAACATGTCATATACAGGAGAGTAGCATGATAAAATCAGTCATTGATTTTACATGTCCTCCAATAAACACTCATTTGAAACCTCATCAAATTAACTATTTCTCATTTCCAGGGTCATTGTTTCATAAGACAAACCCTACTGTCTTTTGATTACTTTCACAGTTTCATATAGGGCTGTATAAATGCCCACTGACTTTCACAAACCAATCTCCAACCACTCTCTATCCTAACCACTAACTGGGCCTGAGTACAACCAAAGCTTGAAGAAACATGGTGAAACAGCACGAATACTACATTTCTTCTTGCTTGAGCCAATCAGATAAAATATTATTACGCTTGGAATGACAACAAACAGTATTAATTCCGCCGGAAGCCAGCTGCTTAGTCATAAATTAACGAACAAATCCTTTTTTGGTAATTAAGTAGGCAAGTGACATAATCATTCGTTAATTACTAACACACAACCGTGTTGACATTTGAGAAGAGGGTTGAGGTATACGGCGCAGAAAGCCCATTAACCTGTGTCGCTTCCTCATCTCGTCTCATGGACAGGAATACAGATTTAGGATCTTAATTTGGTCACTCTTTTGTTGCTGAGAATTTTCCTGCACGGCAGGAAATGCAAACTTGTAGTGTATGAGTTTAGTTTGTAATTTCCACTTTGAAAATTCAGACTTGATTTGACCTAACAAAAAAATGAATCAACCCCTACAATAATGTCCACACACTATAATCCACTTAATAATTCACATTTCCTGTTGCTAGAGGATTATTTTGCTGCTGAAGCAAACTGGCTCAAATTAAGATCCTACATCTATACATCACACCAATTTAGATTTCCTGTCAAATCTGCATTTAACCATGAACAAACAGCTACTTACACAGGCCATGTGTCTCTGTAAACACATAGAGAAACACATCTTGTATGTAGTCAATAAGGGATCAATTAAATATATAGGATCTTCATTTGATCACCCTGTTGCAGGAGAACTTTCCTGCAATGCAGGAAATGTTAAACTTTGAGTGTATTTGAGGTTTAAAAGGCTTCTGAAGTTTGTAATTTATACTTTTAAATTTCAGACTTGAAATCAACCACTACAAAAATGTCCATCAATTATAATCTACATAATCATTTGGATTCCTGTATTTTCCCTCTGTAGCAAACTGGCTAAAATGAAGATCCCACATCTGTATGGAAGGTTTGCTATGAAAATTATGGGAGAATAAATGAGTGGGCGAAGTCAGTGGTAGAACATGTGGCATATAGATGGTGGACTCTACACGTCAGAGGTTATAAGGAATGAAGGAGATGGGGAGATATGGAGGGAAGGGGAACACACACACACTAACACAGCAGTAGGAGCAGTAGGAGCAGGAGGCCAGTTTCCCATTGGATGATTGACAGGTAGGGCAGTGTATTTCACCAGGGAGGAGTGGAAGAGGAGGAGGGGAGTAGGAGATGAGACTCCTGGGTCCATCTCCAACTGGGGGATTTCCAGCAACACAATGGAAGATGGAGAGGGTGCAACATGTGGAGTGATTGCCTTCAAAGTACTGCAGAGGTACTGGCTGGGACAGCGCATTGACTACAATACAATTTCCCTAACAATTTCGAAACACATCAACACAGAAGATGTAGTGCCCGAGGTGTGCTGCTATGGTATGTGACAGGCTACAGAGAGCTACAGAGCACAACACTGATATACAGCTGGGAAACAATAAAGAGGTTTGCTGTGAACTGCCTCAGAAGAGGATATATCCTCAGGTAAAATAGAGGAGGTAAAATATGGATTGCTTTTTCCTTTGTCCAACACCTTGCCGTTCTAAACAAGAATTATGCTGGGGTTATATCAGAATGCAGATTAAGCTGGGGTTCTATCAGAATGCCCATTAGGCTGGGGTTCTATCAGAATGCAGATTAGGCTGGGGTTCTATCAGAATGACGATTAGGCCGGGGTTCTATCAGAATGCCGATTAAGCTGGGGTTCTATCAGAATGCCCATTAGGCTGGGGTTCTATCAGAATGCAGATTAGGCTGGGGTTCTATCAGAATGACGATTAGGCCGGGGTTCTATCATAATGCCGATTAGGCTGGGGTTATATCAGAATGCCGATTATTCTGGGGTTCTATCAGAATGCCGATTAAGCTGGGGTTCTATCAGAATGCCCATTAGGCTGGGGTTCTATCATAATACCGATTCGGCTGGAGTTATATCAGAATGCAGAATAGGCCGGGGTTCTATCAGAATGTAGATTTGGACGGAATTCTAGATCAGAATGCAGATATAGCTAAGTTGTAAATCAGAAGGCAGATACAGTATGACCTGATTTCTAAATCAGAATGCAGCTTTGACTTCCATAGATCAGAATGCAGCTTTAACTTCCATAGATCAGAATGCAGATTTGGCTGCAGTTTTAGAACCACTCTACATTTCTCTGGGGCAGAGCCATGCCACAGATTTCATCGCTCTCCCTTTATCTCTCAGTTGAATCTTTAAAACAGCCCAAAGCCCAACAGAGACAGACGACTGTTCCTTTTGTTCAAATATTCATGGCCCCTCTCTCATCTGTCATCTAAAGACAGAAACATACACACACACCAGAGACACTAGGCCCTCCATGAAATGAGATTGACACCCCTGTCATAGAGAAACTTCACAGGTGGTGTGTGCGTGTGTGGATGTTCACAAGGGTTGTGTATCCACGTGGTCGACAGCATGCTAGCTTCATACAGCCTCAGCTCGGCAGGTAGGGAGATAGTGCTTCCCTCAGCTCTTCTCGTAATCAAAGTGTAAACAGTGCTGAACCAAAAGTGGGTTACCTGGCTGTTAAACTGACAAAGAGCCTCCCATCTCCAACCCATCAGCCCCGACTCCTCATAGACTCACATTAAAATCCCACCAAAAAACGCACCTAAATAAATATATCCCTCAAACCACACTCATGTGCATCCGTCACTCGCATAAAATATTTCAGAAAATTCACCAGGGATCTTGGAAGAGCTTTTTTCTTCCCCCAAAGATGGAGCAAATGAGGAGTAGGAAATGTTAGTGAGTAAATTTAGACTTTTTGCTTTCATTGCTATTTTGGGGATGTTATGATGTGTGTAAGGTGGTTTCATATTCATATGCTCACATGGATAATATTCATTCTTCCACATACTGTGCCTGTAAGTGCCCCATTTACAGTGCTATCAGAAAGTACACCTTGACTTTTTCCACATTTTGTTGTGTTACAGCCTGAATTTAAAATGGATTAAATTGTGATTTTGTGTCATTGGCCTACAAACAATACCCCATAATGTTAAAGTGGAATTATGTTTTAAGCCATTTTTACTAATACATTACAAATTCAATGCTGAAACGTCTTGAGTCAACACCTTTGTTATGGCAAGGCTAAATAAGTCAAATGAGAAGTTGCATGGCCTCACTCTGTGTGCAATGAATTACATAATCTCTGTACACCACACATAAAAGTATCTGTAAGGTCCCTCAGCTGAGCAGTGAATTTCAAACACAGATTCAACCACAAAGACCTGGGAGGTTTTCCAATGACTCAAAAGGGCACCCATTGGTAGATAAAAAAAAGCAGACATTGAATAGCCCTTTGAGCATGGTGAAATGATTAATTACATTTTGGATGGTGCATCAATACACACAGTCAATACAAAGATACAGGCGTCCTTCCTAACTCAGTTGCTGGAAAGGAAGGAAACCGCTCAGGGATTTCACCATGAGGCCAGTGGTGACATTAAAACAGTTACAGTGTATAATGGCTGTGATCGGAGAAAACTGAGGTTGGATCAACAGCGTTGTAGTTACTCCACGATACTAACCTAAATGACAGAGTGAAAATAAGGAAGCCTGTACAGAATACAATTTCTTCCTAAACATGCATCCTGTTTGTAATAAGGCACTAAAGTAAAACTGTTAAACTTCTT
Organism: Oncorhynchus keta; assembly: GCF_023373465.1. Taxonomy (NCBI): domain Eukaryota; kingdom Metazoa; phylum Chordata; class Actinopteri; order Salmoniformes; family Salmonidae; genus Oncorhynchus; species Oncorhynchus keta. The sequence goes on from NC_068429.1 coordinate 27,825,890, forward strand.
GGCGCACCCATCCCGTCAGCGGGATAATTTTCATCAATATCCGCTGAATTGCAGAGCGCCAAATTCAAATTAAATTACTAAAAATATTTAATTTTCATGAAATCACAAGTGCAATATAGCAAAACACATCTTAGCTTGTTGTTAATCCACCTGGCGTGTCAGATTTCAAAAAAGCTTTTCAGCAAAAGCAAACCAGGCGTTTATGTAAGGACATCTCTCTCAGTAGACAAAACTTTACAAACAGCTAGCAGCAAAGTAGATTGGTCACAAAAGTCAGAAAAGCAATAAAATGAATCGCTTACCTTTGATGATCTTCGGATGTTTGCACTCACGAGACTCCCAGTTACACAATAAATGTTCCTTTTGTTCCATAAAGATTATTTTTATATCCAAAATACCTCCATTCGGTTGGCGTGTTATGTTCAGAAATCTACAGGCTCGAGCGGTCACGACGGGGCAGACGAAAATTCCAAAAAGTATCTGTCAAGTTCGTAGAAACATGTCAAACGTTTTTTTATAATCACGCCTCAGGTTTACAATAAATAATTGATAATATTTCAACCGGACTGTAGCTTTTTGAATAGGAGAGAGAGAAAATGTCTGCTCCAAGCTGCTCACGCATGCAAAACTCTGCTGGCACCCAGCCATCCACTGACGCGATGTGATCTTTCTCGCTTATTTTTCAGAATAAAAAACTGAAACTATGTCTAAAGACTGTTCAGACCATGTGGAAGCCATAGGAAAAGGAATCTAGTTGATATCCCTTTAAATGGAGGGAAGGCATGCAATGGAGCAATGGAGCTTTCAAAATAGAAGGCACTTCCTCTTTGGATTACGTTTTTCATCCAAACATCAAAATACTGCCCCCTACACCCAAGAGGTTGAAAACGTGGAAAAGAAATTCATGTCCTGAATACAAAGCATTATGTTGGGGCAAATCCAGCACAACACATCACTGAGTAAGTATCACTCTTCATATTTTCAAGCATGCTGTTGGCTGCATCATGTTATGGCTCGGCTTGTCATCAGCAAGGCCTAAGGATTTTTTTAAGGGTAAAACTAAACAAAGTAGAGTTTAGCACATGCAAAATCCTTGAGGAAAACGTGGTCAGTCTGCTTTCCAACAGAAACTGGGAGACAAATTCACCTTTCAGCAGGACACTAACCTAAAACACAAGGCCACATATATACTGGAGTTGCTTACCAAGACAACATAGAATGTTCCTGAGTGGCTTAGTTACAGTTTTGACTTAAATGGGCGTGAAAATATATGGCAAGACTTGAAAATGGCTGTCTACCAATGTTCAACAACCAACTTGACAGAGCATGAAGATTTTTTGAAAGAATAATGTGGGCAAAGTTCTTACTGACTTACCCAGAAAGACACAGCTGTAATCACTGCCAAAGGTATAACATGTATTTACTCAGGAGTGTGAATACTTATGTAAATTAGATATTTCTGTATTTCATTTTCAATACATTCGCAAAAATGTCTAAAACATGTTTTACTTTGTCATTACGGAGTATTGTGTGTAGATGGGTGATTATTATTCTTTTAATACATTTTACATTTATGCTGTAACACAACAAAATGTGGAATAAGTCAAGATGTATGAATACTTTCTGAAACCTCTGTGTGGTTGCAAAGTGTTTTTCTGAAAACCATAATGACATCAACACAACCTTTCTTTCTTACGTTGGGTTCTTCTCAGAAGTGTGGCCGTCAACGAGCCAGTTCCCTTCATTAGCAGCATCCGCGATCATGGTTCTTCCATAACCTCCCTATATCCTCCTGGAGTCCAACTGGGTAACAGCTTTCTGCGTGAAAGTATGGCCTATAGGGACTTCCTGTCACTGCAACAACAGCTGACACCAGTAATCCATAGAGAAAAAGGGCTGCCATGTTAACTCGCTAATTAATCACCTCTAAGGTATAATCCCCCTTTCCTCTCCATACTTTTCCCTCTTTAATTTCACATTCATGTCATCCAATTGACATCAGCTAAATCAAATCAAATCAAATGTATTTATAAATCCCTTCTTACATCAGCTGATGTCACAAAGTGCTGTACAGAAACCCAGCCTAAAACCCCAAACAGCAAGCAATGCATAGCCTTAAAGCTATAAGCTATAGCCTTAAATCACGTTACAGATCATTTCAGACCCTCTACATCCCACACACCTGTTTCTACCGACTTCACATGTGAGAACTAATGGGATAATATTATGATGCTTGGCTTTGTCATGTGACCAATTACCTAATTCTTACAGTAATACTAGGAGGATACCGAGACACTTTTTTATGTGTTTCATATCTCCACCAATCTATCAATGTTCTCTCAGTCATTTTGAAAGCTTTGTCCTGTCGGTGTCTGAAAATAACGTGCAACAAAGAATGACAGTGACAGCAGACAAAAGGGTATAATTACACCCTCACTTTCTTTCCCTACGTATCATCTTTTATCTGTTATGTCTGCTTCTCTGCCATAGGACAGACAGGGACATAATTAAACGTATTGTGTGGAAGAAATATACAATCGAAGCAGCAATCACACTATGGCAACCAGACAGCTAACTCTTTGCTAATGCAAAGTGTACTCCGTGCCAAGGCTATATGAATAAGTAAAAACCTCAGAAAACAACAGTCTTACTCAGATAGCATTGAACAAAATGGCTGGCCAGGGAAAATTGTATTATTAAAAGGATTTATTAATATATTACAAAATAAATCTTGCTCACAGACGTTAGGACAGGTTTAGGACGTTGAACGTGTAAAATATATCTTCAAAGTTGTCATTTCATTAAATTGTCTGGCAGGGAATCGAATGGGACTCATTAATAAAAGTTAATATCCTGAAAAAAGGACAAAAGTTCTTGCAAATTTTTATTAATATCATTACTCATCTGTCATCCTGTGCGAGGTAGACTATGCGGGAAGGTGTCACTTTGAGCTTTTTTCCCCATTAAATATATCTCATCTAGCTTAGTTCCTTCTATTAGTGCACGATAAAACAGTGACCAGACAAACCGCTCAACCACAGTCATGATAAAGGCACAATCTGGGATATTTCCTGGTGTTCAATGGTTACACTTCTCCAACCCCATCCTTCAGCTTTATACCAAACCAAGTTGCAGGCTTACATTATGGGTTGAAACATAAACTCAGGATTGTGCCTTTAAGGCCATCATTGCAAATGATGACAGACCAGTGAAGGCTCCTCAGTGCAGGAAGGGGAAGGCCATACTCCTCAGTAAATTATTTAAAAAGTCTAAGTAGTGAAACATTTTACAAAGTTATTATTTTTAGATAAAACTAATATTAAATAAAATTCACGTCACCAAATAATTGATTAAAACACTGTTTTGTAAAGAAGGTCTACAGTAGCCTCAGCAGGGTAGCACCAGTAGGGTAGCACCATGGTGTAGCTGGAGGACAGCTAGCATCTGTCCTACTCTGGGTACATTGACTTCAATACAAAGCCTAGGAGGCCCATGGTTCTCACCCCATTCCAAAGACGTCCACAGTAATTATGACAGCTAAGGACCCTGGGACGAAAACACCTCCCTCTGCAACTGGATCCTGGACTTCCTGACGGGCCTCCCCAATGTGGTAAGGGTAGGTAACAACACATCCACCACGCTGCTCAGTCCACTCCTGTACTCCCTATTCACTCATGACTGCACGGCCAGGCACAACTCCACAACACCATCATTAAGTTTGCCGATGACACAACAGACAAGACAGCATATAGGGAGGAGGTCAGAAATCTGGCAGTGTGGTGCCAGGACAACAACCTCTCCCTCAACGTGATCAAGACAAAGGAGATGATTATGGACGACAGGAAAAGGAGGACCGAGCACGCCCCCATTCTCATCGACGGGTCTGCAGTGGAGCAACAGACGAGACAGCATATAGAGAGGAGGTCAGAAACCTGGCAGTGTGGTGCCAGGACAACAACCTCTCCATCAACGTGATCAAGACAATTGAGATGATTATGGACTACAGGAGAAGGAGGACCGAGCACGCCCCCATTCTCATTGATGGGTCTGCAGTGGAGCAGGTTGAGAGCTTCAAGTTCCTTGGTGTCCAAATCACCAAGAAGCTAACATGGTCCAAGCACACCAAGACAGTCGTGAATAGGGCAAACCTATTCCCTCTCAGGAGACTGAAAAGATTTGGCATGGGTCCTCAGATCCACAAAAGATTCTACAACTGCACCATCGAAAGCATCCTGACTGGTTGCATCATTGCCTGGTATGGCATCTGCTCGGCCTCCGACTGCAAGGCACGACAAATTGTAGTGCGGTACAACCCACTGTGGCCAAGCTTCTTGCCATCCAGGACTTCTATACCAGGTGGTGTCAGAGGAAGGCCCAAATAATTGTCAAAGACTCCAGCCACCCTAGTCATAGACTGTTCTCTGTGCTACCGCACTAGAAGCAGTACCGGAGTACCAAGTATAGGTCCAGAAGGCTTCTAAACTGCTTCTTCCCCCAAGTCATAAGACTATTGAACATCTAATCAAATGGCTACACAGACTACTTGCATCCCCCCTCTTTTACGCTGCTGCTACTCTGTTATTATCTATGCATAAGTCACTTTAATTACTCTACCACATGTACAGTATATATTATCTCAATTACCTCGACAAACCGGTGCCCTCGCACATTGACTCTGTACCGGTATACTCTGTATATAGCTTTGCTATTGTTATTTTACTGCCGTTCTTTAATTATTGGTTACTTTATTTATTTATTTTTTATTTTTTAAACTGCATTGTTGGTTAAGGTGCTCGTTAGTAAGCATTTCAATGCAAGGTCTACTACACCTGTTGTATTTGGTGCATGTGACAAATAACATTTGATTTGAACTTCTGGAGGACATCCTCCAACCTATCAGAGCTCTTGCAGCAACTGCCATGTTTTCCACCTAATCAAAGGATCAGAATAATTAATCTAGTACTGAAAGCATCATCTACAGCACATATGTCAGAGTCAAGGCCCGCGGGCCACATCCGGCCCGCGAGAAGGTTTTTTACGGCCCCTGGGATGATCTTGATTTATTATTAGAACCGGCCCGCAGACCGCAGCAAGCCGGCAGCCCGCAGATCTTTTACACGCACCAATACTACATTTCCCACAATGCAACGGTGACGCACCGAGCAGTAGGCTGCTTCATTTCAATATTTATTGGCACAGCAGTTGTCAGCATCACAGTAAAATTAACTTTCAGATACCCATCAAAAATGGCAAAACGGAAGGTGGACACTGAGAACCGGGGTTTCAAACAAGGTGGGAGTCGGAGTATTTGTTCACGGAGGTAGCTGGAAAACCTGTGTGTCTTCTGTGTGGAGAAAGTGTGGCGGTACTGAAAGAGTATAATCTGAGACGACATTATGAAACGAAACACGCGGACAAAAACAAGAATATGGACATGGAACAAAGGCTACAAAGGCAGAGGAATTAAAACGAGGCCTCAAATCTCGACAGGCTCTGTTCAAAAAAGCCAAATCACAAGGCCAGGCTGCTGTCAAGGCCAGTTTTATTTTGGCAGAAGAGATCGCTAAATCAGCCCGGCCATTTACGGAGGGGATTTCATCAAAAACTGCATGATTAAAGTTTGTGACGAAGTTTGCCCAGAAAAAGGCAACTCTTTTTAAATGTGAGTCTGAGCAGAAACACCATTGCCGAGAGAGTAGACCAGTTGTCCATCAATCTAAAAGAGCAGCTTGTGAAAAAGGGAAAAGATTTCATTGCATATTCCTTGGCTGTGGATGAGAGCACCGACATTTCTGACATTGCCCAGTTGTCAATTTTCATCCGCGGAGTGGACTCCAGCCTAAGCGTGACAGAGGAGTTTTTGGCTTTACGTCCTATGCATGGCACAACTACGGGGCATGATTTGTATGAAGAGGTGTCAAGATGTGTAAATGAGATGGAGCTGCCTTGGGAAAAACTCGTGGGTTTGACAACCGACGGAGCACCTGCGATGTGTGGACACAGGAGCGGACTGGTGGCGAAGATACGGGAAAAGATGCAAGAGGAAAACGCGACAGGTGAGCTGACAGCTTATCATTGTATCATACACCAGGAAGCGTTGTGCGGTAAAGCCTTGAAAATGGAGCATGTAATGAGCATCATCACGCGCACAGTTAACTTTATCAGAGCCAAAGGTTTGAATCACCGCCAGTTCAAGGCATTTCTGACGGAGTTAGAAACGGAGCATGGTGATTTGCCTTATCACACAGAGGTGCGATGGCTAAGCCAGGGAAAGGTGCTTCAAAGATGTTTCGAGCTTCGTGAGGAGATTTGTCTGTTCTTGGACAGCAAAGGGAAAGACACAACACAACTCCGAGACGAAATGTTTCTGTGTGAAATGGCTTTTCTGTGTGACATTACGAGTCATCTGAATGCAATGAACTTGCAGCTGCAGGGTCGGGATCGTGTCATCTCTGATATGTACAGTACAGTGAAGGCATTTAAAACCAAACTGACTCTGTGGGAGACGCAGATGCGGAAAGAAAATTTGAGCCACTTTCCCAGCTGCCAGACCATGAAAGAGAAGCTCTCTACCAGTGTGTTCCCGAGCGCACAGTTGGCTGATAAAATAGGTATGCTTGCCGCTGACTTTCGACGCCGATTTGCTGACTTTGAAGCACAAAAAAGCAGGTTGGAACTGCTCGGTAACCCATTTGCTGTTGACGTGGAAAGCTCACCACCAAACCTCCAAATGGAGTTGATTGACCTCCAATGCAATGATGCACTGAGGGCAAAATATGCGGCAGTGGGTGCTGCGGAGTTCGCCCGTTTCCTCCCCGACACAATGCCCCAGCTGCGCATCCAGGCTGCTCAAACGTTGTCTATGTTTGGCAGCACATACCTGTGTGAACAACTGTTTTCTTTGATGAACTTGAACAAAACATCACACAGAAGTCGACTTACTGCTGAACACCTCCACTCAATTCTGAGGATTTCCTCAGCTCAGAGCCTTACCCCGAACATTGATGAACTTGTGGAAAAGATGGGACACCACCAAGTATCACCCTCAACCTCAAACAAGTGAACATTACTGTGCAATCACATATTTAGAGTTTTTACTCAGTTCAAGTTTAAAAGTTAAAGTTTAATATTTGTTTTCACTGCATGTTACTTCTCCTTAAACAAAGTGTTGTTTTTGATTAATAGATTTTTGCACTTTATTTTATTGTATTTCAATCCAATTATATTTTAAAAATATTTCAGTTGAGTGGATGATAGAAAATTGCTATTATTGTTTTTTTCTTTGAAGTAAATTTAGCCCACTTTTGCTAAAATAGAAAATATAGGCTACTGATGGTGCCTTGAATACCGGTTTCTTTCATTTAATGTTCATGTTATGGGGATTTTTATATAAAGGAAATTTGTCTTTTGTGTCTGTTGAAAATTAAAGATTACTGACAGAGCCATAAGAAAATATTGCTTTATTTATCTGATCATATTGGAATATATTTGTTAGGTTTTCAGTAGGTTCAATTAGGTTCACTAGACTATATGCGTCATTTAAAAATTTTTCAATGAACATTCGAACAGTCCGGCCCTCGGCTTGTAGCTAAATTTTTTATTTGGCCCTCCGTCCATTTGACTTTGACACCCCTGATCTACAGCTAGCTAGCACTGCAGTGCATACAATGTGGTGAGTAGTTGACTTAAAGAGAGAGAAAGACAATAGTTTAACAGTTTAACAGAGAGAGTTAGCAATATTTGGTCGTATTTTTTAAATACTTTCAAATTCACTTCCTAGCTAATGCAGCTAGGTAGTTTAGCCTACTCATACACCCAGTGTATTCATTCCGCCAATTCTGTTAAAAAACATTTATTAAACGGAAGCAAACAGAACGAAACCTCATGATGGGTACAGGGAAAATGTGAGTATCATTTAGTAGCCTAAACCTATCGATGTCATATTGAGCTGGGTAAATGGAATATGAATGACAGTCATCCAATATGCTGTAATAGAAATAAGGCCATGCTCATAAAAAACATACAATATCATCTGTCCTCATCTTAAACGGCACCCACCGCCACTGATAAAGACACCCCAAAAAAGGCCTTGACAAAGTTACGGTAAGACATGATGTGACAGAGGCAGAAAGAGTAATGTAATTTCAGAATATATATGATCTCTACACCTGTCTGTGTGTGTCACTCTCGCAGCTACAGCCGCTGAGACATGTACATTTCTATCCCCAGGCCCAAATGTCACACCTATAGCAGGAGATTAAGAGACCGTCTGAGGCTTAAGTTTAGCTTTAAGGCATCATGAAAGCCTTGAACACGTTCAAAGCCTCATCTTTCATGTGAAAGGCCTTTTCCTAATATACAGGCAGGAGATATAAAGGTGTTAACTGCCCCTGTCTTTCGGCCTGATTCATCCTGCTGCATCAGCTCCACATTTTCCGCTTTCTTCTTTTGCCTAACAGGCAAAAATTCTAAATGATGGACCAGTGTCTCAGGGAAATAATAGGGTCTGCTCAGCTGAATGGCTAAAATACAAATGTCACTGATCTGAATGTGCCAATTCCTTATGCTACTAGCACCACTACTGCTATTACAATCACAACCAATAGGGAATGTAATGCATGCTGTATACTACCACTACCATCCCTACCAGCCTGGTCTTAGAGCAAAACATATTTAATTTGACTAAAAGCCATGCCACTCTATTTAGTATGACATATTTAGTATGACATGTTACTTTACGCTAGGTTACATTACATTGACCAGACATAACATAGTAAACGTAAATCCGGGAGAGTCAAATTAGTATGATACAGTGTGTGAAGTTTGGTATGGACAGCCGGTTAATGTAAGGGGTGCATAACTGGTGGCAGGGAAGTCAGACGCAGGAGAGCAGAACTAGGTAGTAGCCGGAGCAGTTTAATTCCAAAACCAAAGGCATCAAGAAAATAACAACTTGGGTACAAAACCCGAAAACCAGGTGTGTGGGAAAACAAGACAAAACAAATGTAAAATAAAAAAATGGATCGGCGATGGCTAGAAGACCTGTGACGTCGACCGCCGAACACCGCCCGAACAAGTAGAGGAACCGACTTCGGCAGAAGTCGTGACAGTTACTTAAGGCAATAATGAAAGGAGGGTGGTTGGTCGGGTTGGAGTATAACGCAAACGTCTAGCAACCCAAAGGATGCATGTTCAAATATCATCGCAGAAAACTTTTGCATTTTAGCTAATTAGCAACTTTGCAAATACTTACTAGTTTTTTGTTACTTTGCAACTACTTATCATGCTAGCTAACCCTTCCCCTAACCCTAACCTTAACCCTTTAACATAACACCTAGACCTATCGCCTAAACTTAACCCCTAACCTAAAGTAGTATATCATACTAAAGCAGTCTAATGTAATATCATACTAAACGGGTCAAATGCGATCAAGACGTAGTATACTATACGTCCTACAATTCATATTATATTGTACGACCGCTATTACATTGGTAGGCCAATGTAATATAGTAATATCATACTAAATGTAGTGGTAGGATTTTAGTAAAATAGACCAGGTTTTCCTTACTACTAACAAAATATATTAGGATGGATGAAACCTTGAGATGAGAAAGACCTTGGAAATTCAGACTTAATAATAGAACAGTTATGCTCCATCCCTTATATGTCCTCACACGTTACTTCACAGTGTCTTTGAATAAATAAAGAGCACAATACTTCACACATGCCACCATTATCTGCAGTGCATCTTCTCAGTCCTTATCATGGAACCAAAAAGAGAGATAATCTCACCTCTACTATCCCCTGCATATTCATTTCCTTTCCACTTTAGCTTGTCGTTATCTGTGGACTGAGCAGCAGTGGCAGGCACACGACTTGGGCTTCCATGAGGTCCAGGGCAACCGGTCCTCCATTTTGAATCCCAGTGGAGGGCTCTGAACATGACTTTTAACTGGTCTCGTAATCTGACCTGAGTGGTTGATGGTAACATGAGCCAAAAATCCCAGAACCACACAGGGGGACCTAGTGAATGACCTGCAGAGAGCTGGGACCAAAGTAACAAAGCCTGCTATCAGTAACACACTACGCAGCCAGGGACTCAAATCCTGCAGTGCCAGACGTGTCCCACTGCTTAAGCCAGTACATGTCCAGGCCCGTCTGAAGTTTGCTAGAGAGCATTTGGATGATCGGGAGAAGATTGGGAGAATGTCATATGGTCAGATGAAACCAAAATATAACTTTTTGGTAAAAACTCAACTCGTCGTGTTTGGAGGACAAAGAATGCTGAGTTGCATCCAAAGAACACCATACCTAATGTGAAGCATGGGGGTGGAAACATGCTTTGGGCTGTTTTTCTGCAAAGGGACCAGGACAACTGATCCATGTAAAGGAAAGAATGAATGGGGCCATGTATCGTGAAAACCTCCTTCCATCAGCAAGGGCATTGAAGATGAAACGTGGCTGGGTCTTTCAGCATCACAATGATCCCAAACACACCGCCCTGGCAATGAAGGACTGGCTTCGTAAGAAGCATTTCAAGGTCCTGGAGTGGCCTAGCCAGTCTCCAGATCTCAACCCCATAGAAAATCTTTGGAGGTAGTTGAAAGACCGTGTTGCCCAGCAACAGCCCCAAAACTTCACTGCTCTAGAGGAGATCTGCATGGGGGAATGGGCCAAAATACCAGCAACAGTGTATGAAAACCTTGTGAAGACTTACAGAAAACATTTGACCTCTGTCATTGCCAACAAAGGGTTTATAACAAAGTATTGAGATAAACTTTTGTTACTGACCAGATACTTATTTTCCACCATAATTTGCAAATAAATTCATTAAAAATCATACAATGTGATTTTCTGGATTTGTTTTCTAATTTTGTCTGTCATAGTTGAAGTGTACCTATGAGGAAAATGACAGGCCTCTCTCATCTTTTTAAGTGGGAGAACTTGCACAATTGGTGGCTGACTAAATACTTTTTTTGCCCCACTGTACCTACAGTTTTCAGCAACTAACCAATGGAGTAGAAATATACATATTTTTTGTTCACATTCAATACCAGTCAGCCCTGAGACATGCGTTGAGATTCAACGGTCTGGTGTCATCCGCATCACAAACCGCTCCACACTAGAAACCAGTCACTCTAACATACAGGAACTCAAATCCTTCTGTTCACCTGATTAAGAATTCCTCACAATCAAATGTAGACCGCATTATCTACCAAGAGAATTCTCTTCGATTATAATCACAGCCGTATATATCCCCCCCCAAGCAGACACATCGATGGCTCTGAACGAACTTTATTTAACTCTTTGCAAACTGGAAACCATTTATCCGGAGGCTGCATTCATTGTAGCTGGGGATTTTAACAAAGCTAATCTGAAAACAAGACTCCCAAAATTTTATCAGCATATCGATTGCGCAACCAGTGTAAAACCTTGTTCATTGTTACTCTAACTTCCGCGACGCATATAAGGCCCTGCCCCGCCCCCCTTTCGGAAAAGCTGAACACGACGCCATTTTGTTGATCCCTGCCTACAGACAGAAACTTAAACAAGAGGCTCCCACGCTGAGGTCTGTCCAACGCTGGTCCGACCAAGCTGACTCCACACTCCAAGACTGCTTCCATCACGTGGACTGGGACATGTTTCGTATTGCGTCATATAACAATATTGATGAATATGCTGATTCGGTGTGCGAGTTCATAAGAACGTGCGTTGAAGATGTCGTTCCCATAGCAACGATTAAAACATTCCCTAACCAGAAACCGTGAATTGATGGCAGCATTCGCGTGAAACTGAAAGCGCGAACCACTGCTTTTAATCAGGGCAAGGTGTCTGGTAACATGACCGAATACAAACAGTGCAGCTATTCCCTCCGCAAGGCTATCAAACAAGCTAAGCGTCAGTACAGAGACAAAGTAGAATCTCAATTCAACGGCTCAGACACAAGAGGCATGTGGCAGGGTCTACAGTCAATCACGGACTACAAGAAGAAACCCAGCCCAGTCACGGACCAGGATGTCTTGCTCCCAGGCAGACTAAATAACTTTTTTGCCCTCTTTGAGGACAATACAGTGCCACTGACACGGCCTGCAACGAAAACATGCGGTCTCTCCTTCACTGCAGCCGAGGTGAGTAAGACATTTAAACGTGTTAACCCTCGCAAGGCTGCAGGCCCAGACGGCATCCGCAGCCGCGCCCTCAGAGCATGCGCAGACCAGCTGGCCGGTGTGTTTACGGACATATTCAATCAATCCCTATACCAGTCTGCTGTTCCCACATGCTTCAAGAGGGCCACCATTGTTCCTATTCCCAAGAAAGCTAAGGTAACTGAGCTAAACGACTACCGCCCCGTAGCACTCACTTCCGTCATCATGAAGTGCTTTGAGAGACTAGTCAAGGACCATATCACCTCCACCCTACCTGACACCCTAGACCCACTCCAATTTCCTTACCGCCCAAATAGGTCCACAGATGATGCAATCTAAATCACACTGCACACTGCCCTAACCCATCTGGACAAGAGGAATACCTATGTGAGAATGCTGTTCATCGACTACAGCTCGGCATTCAACACCATAGTACCCTCCAAGCTCGTCATCAAGCTCGAGACCCTGGGTCTCGACCCCGCCCTGTGCAACTGGGTACTGGACTTGCTGACGGGCCGCCCCCAGGTGGTGAGTGTAGGCAACAACATCTCCTCCCCGCTGATCCTCAACACGGGGGCCCCACAACGGTGCATTCTGAGCCCTCTCCTGTACTCCCTATTCACCCACGACTGCGTGGCCACGCACGCCTCCAACTCAATCATCAAGTTTGCGGACGACATAACAGTGGTAGGCTTGATTACCAACAACGACGAGACGGCCTACAGGGAGGAGGTGAGGGCCCTCGGAGTGTGGTGTCAGGAAAATAACCTCACACTCAACGTCAACAAAACTAAGGAGATGATTGTGGACTTCAGGAAACAGCAGAGGGAACACCCCCCTATCCACATCGATGGAACAGTAGTGGAGAGGGTAGCAAGTTTTAAGTTCCTCGGCATACACATCACAGACAAACTGAATTGGTCCACTCACACTGACAGCATCGTGAAGAAGGCGCAGCAGCGCCTCTTCAACCTCAGGAGGCTGAAGAAATTCGGCTTGTCACCAGAAGCACTCACAAACTTCTACAGATGCACAATCGAGAGCATCCTGGCGGGCTGTATCACCGCCTGGTACGGCAACTGCTCCGCCCTCAACCATAAGGCTCTCCAGAGGGTAGTGAGGTCTGCACAACGCATCACCGGGGGCAAACTACCTGCCCTCCAGGACACCTACACCACCCGATGTTAAAGGTAGGCCATAAAGATCATCAAGGACATCAACCACCCGAGCCACTGCCTGTTCACCTCGCTATCATCCAGAAGGCGAGGTCAGTACAGGTGCATCAAAGCTGGGACCGAGAGACTGAAAAACAGCTTCTATCTCAAGGCCATCAGACTGTTAAGCAGCCACCACTAACATTGAGTGGCTGCTGCCAACACACTGACATTGACACTGACTCAACTCCAGCCACTTTAATAATGGGAATTGATGGGAAATGATGTAAATATATCACTAGCCACTTTAAACAATGCTACCTTATATAATGTTACTTACCCTACATTATTCATCTCATATGCATACGTATATACTGTACTCTATATCATCGACTGCATCCTTATGTAATACATGTATCACTAGCCACTTTAACTATGCCACTTTGTTTACATACTCATCTCATATGTATATACTGTACTCGATACCATCTACTGTATCTTGCCTATGCTGCCCTGTACCATCACTCATTCATATATCCTTATGTACATATTCTTTATCCCCTTACACTGTGTATAAGACAGTAGTTTTGGAATTGTTAGTTAGATTACTTGTTGGTTATTACTGCATTGTCGGAACTAGAAGCACAAGCATTTCGCTACACTCGCATTAACATCTGCTAACCATGTGTATGTGACAAATACAATTTGATTTGATTTGATTTGATTCTACTGTACATTACTAATGCACCATTTCCCCAATTCCTACTTGATCGCCTCAGATGCCCCAAACTATTAAGTACGTTCTGATGTCTTCTCATAAAAAAACAACAACAACAAGATGTTTGTGATCTTTCAAGGATGGTTACACCAATTTCTCAAGCTCTGACAGAGACACAAGACAAGGGCATGTCAACAGAGGCACTCGGCTGGTTTCGCACAAATTCCTTCCCCCTTCCCTTTACAGAGGGGTGGAGAGGGTAGAGAGAGGGGAGCCTTGTGTTGCATCTCTGTGTCCTCCTTGTGACTTCTTGGTCACACTGTGTCCCAGATTCGACTTTACATAACCTGGTTATGTGGGCAGTGCAGTGCAGATTATACACAAATACCCATGACAAACACAAATAGGAAAGGCACAGTCATTTCTCAGTGTCTCCAGCCTGCCTGACTATCCCATTGAGGAACACCTGTGCCTGAGGTTTGCTGTTTGCTTTTCTCAGCACAAAGCTGTTTGAAGTGAGGGGCTAAGGGATATAGGGAGTAAATTCAGTTGGCTGAAAGCAGTGTTCTTCCTGAACCCCCACCATGGTCGAGCACTTACAAGACCTTCAAACAAGCAAATCAACAAAATATCAAAGTATTGACTAGTTGAATTAGAGTTAGAGCTGGTCTGGAACAAAAGCCTGTACACCCTGTGGGCGTCCCCAGGGCCAAGATGAAAGAGAGCAGTGACAGCTGACAGTGTCATTTGAAAGCATTCAGCAGAGACACATCAACCATCCATCCACGGCTTTGTTACAAATGACACCCTATTCTCCCTGTAGTGCACTTATAGGGCTCTCTGGTCAAAAGTAGTGCACTATGGGAAATATGGAGTCATATGCGTAATGGCCGCCACTCAGCCTCTGACAGAAGCCCCTGATCTCTCCTCATTAGAGATCTTATTGGATTTTAAGAGGTGACAGCCGCCTCCTGCAACACCGAGCCATCACAGGCATTAAAGTTCCCATGACATGGTCTTGACTGTGGCAACAACCACCGTCTATGTCTGCTAGAAATGGTTCCAATGCTGAGATATTTCTTCTACTACTAACCTGCCTTACATGAGACATTGTAGGAGATTGTCCTCACAGGGGGCACCCTTTCTGTAAGTACTTCTCCTCATACAGGGCACCATTTATGTAAGTACTTCTCCTCATACAGGGCACCATTTATGTAAGTACTTCTCCTCATACAGGGCACCATTTATGTAAGTACTTCTCCTCATACAGGGCACCATTTATGCAGAGGATTGTGCTGATACTTTATGTATTACTTACTAAAAGGTAAGTCTGTTCCGAAAATAACCCCAAGTCCCTTGACCTAGTCAAAACCCTGTCTGTGTGTGCACATCTAAATGAATTGTATAGGTATAAAGAACTGGCCGATGCTCCTCCAAGACCATTGCTTACACCTGTCTGTTCCCTTCAGATTTGCAAACACTGAAGGTTTTGGGGGTTAGTGGTAGGTTGTACGGATTGTTTGTGGGCTGTAAGTGGAAGTCAAATTCCCCCCTGCTAGCTAGTATCTCTACCACAGCCACAGCCTAAATTTTAAATCATATCATATTTTTATGTTAGTTAGAGGGCATGCAAGCATTTTCCACAGATGATCCTGATTTAATGTGGTACTAGTGCGTATTTATTAAAGAGATGGTAATAATTAAATCACCATATTAATTATAAATTAATATTATTTAAATGGCATTGGACACATACTGAATGCCTCCTAATGGGAGTCCTGGGTGCCCTGGTGGCATACCAAACAACGTCAACTTTACAGCAGGTCAAGGAGAGGCCACAGCCTCATCTTATAAACATGAGACATAGGTCCACGGTGGACCATAATTACACCTGGGTGGCTCCTGTTTATTCATCCTGCTGGCTGTCAGATGGGTGTGTGTGTACATATTCGTGTGACTGGGTCTTTGTGTGTGTTGTGTGTGTGTGTGTGTGTGTGTGTGTGTGTGTGTGTGTGTGTGTGTGTGTGTGTGTGTGTGTGTGTGTGTGTGTGTGTGTGTGTGTGTGTGTGCGTGTGTGCGTGTGTGCGTGCGTGTGTGTGAGTGAGTGTGTGTGTAAGAAAAAAAGACAGTGAGAGAGAGTGTGAGTATGTAAAAATGTGTGTTTGTGGACTAACTAACTATGTGCCTAACTAAATGTGTGTGGCAGTCAAGAGTGTGTGCTTGTCGGAATGTGTGTCTCGGTTAATGAATGCATTCACCAAACACCCGGGCTTACCACTAATCCCGGACATTGACGCATCCCAGAATGCAACACGAGGAGGGTCTAAATGTCAAAAAAGTTCATTTTAATTAAAGCGACTTTAACTACAAGGCTGATTGTTTTTTTTAGAAGGGGGGACAGGGACGGGGGGCGGATTGGTGGCAATCTTCCCCCCGCTATACATAAACATCATAGTAACGCTTAATTCTTACGCCACATCAGAATCTGTCAGACTTAATCCAAAGCTCCCTCCTCACACACAGATAACCACCGTGAGCTTCCTGAGACCACATTAGCATATTCAGCCAACAGCAAATCGGCCTTGACCTGATCAATGGTTTAGGAGCCGAGGGGTTCTACCTGGGTGTTATGAGACCAAACTAAGCCACGCAGAACTTCGATAGTGTCTATGTAATATTGTACGTTTTTTATTTAACCTTTATTTAACCAGGTAAGCTAGTTGAGAACAAGTTCTCATTTAAAACGGCGACCTGGCCAAAATAAAGCAAAGCAGTGCGACACAAACAACAACACAGAGTTACACATTGAATAAACAAGCATACACTCAATAACACAAAATAAAAAATAAAGTCTATATACAGAGTGTGCAAATGGCATGAGGAGGTAAGGTAATAAATAGGCCATTGTAGCAAAGTAATTACCATTTAGCAGATTAACACTGGAGTGATGATGAGCAGATGATGATAAGCAGATGATGATGTGCAAGTAGTGAAACTGGTGTGCAAAAGAGCAGAAAAGTAAATAAAACCAATATGGGGATGAGGTAGGTAGTTGGGTAGGCTATTTACAGATGGACTATGTACAGCTACAGTGATCGGTTAGCTGCTCAGATAGCTGATGTTTAAAGTTAGTGAGGGAAATATAAGTCTCCTGCTTCAGCAATTTTTGCAACTCATTCCAGTCATTGGCAGCAGACAACTGGAAGGAAAGGCAGCCAAAGGAGGTGTTGGCTTTGGGGAAGACCAGTGAGATAAACCTGCTGGAGCGCGTGCTACGGATGGGTGTTGTTATCGTGACTAGTGAGCTGAGATAAGGCGGAGCTTTACCTAGCATAGACATATAGATGACCTGGAGCCAGTGGATCTGGCGACGAACATGTTGCGAGGGCCAGCCGACTAGAGCATACAGGTCGCTGTGGTGGGTGGTCACTAGCCACTTTAAACAATGCTACCTTATATAATGTTACTTACCCTACATTATTCATCTCATATGCATACGTATATACTGTACTCTACATCATCGACTGCATCCTTATGTAATACATGTATCACTAGCCACTTTAACTATGCCACTTTGTTTACTTTGTCTACATACTCATCTCATATGTATATACTGTACTCGATACCATCTACTGTATGCTGCTCTGTACCATCACTCATTCATATATCCTTATGTACATATTCTTTATCCCCTTACACTGTGTATAAGACAGTAGTTTTGGAATTGTTAGTTAGATTACTTGTTGGTTATCACTGCATTGTCGGAACTAGAAGCACAAGCATTTCGCTACACTCGCATTAACATCTGCTAACCATGTGTATGTGACAAATAAAATTTGATTTGATTTGAAAGAGCTTTGGTAACAAAATGGATGGCACTGTGATAGACTGCATCCAATTTGCCGAGTAGAGTATTGAAAGCTATTTTGTAGATGACATCTCCGAAGGCGGGGATCGGTAGGATAGTCAGTTTAACTAGGGTAAGTTTGGTGGCGTGAGTGAAGGAGGCTTTGTTGTGAAATAGAAAGCCGATTCTTGATTTGATTTTGGATTGGAGATGTTTGATATGAGTCTGGAAGGAGAGATTACAGTCTAGCCAGACACCTAGGTATTTGTAGTTGTCCACGTATTCTAGGTCAGAACCGTAGTAGTGATGCTAGTTGGGCGGGCTGGGCAAGGGAAGGGAATGGTTGAAAAGCATGCATTTGGCGTTTAAGAGCAGTTGGAGGCCACGGAAGGAGTGCTGCATGGCATTGAAGCTCGTTTGGAGGTTAGTTAACAGTGTCCAAAGAAGTGCCAGATGTATACAGATTGGTGTCGTCTGCGTAGAGGTGGATCAGGGAATCACCCGCAACAAGAGCGACATCGTTGATATTTATAGAGAAAAGAGTCGGCCCAAGAATTGAGCCCTGTGGTACCACCATAGAGACTGCCAGAGGTCCACAGGCCCTCTGATTTGACACACTGAACTCTGTCTGCAAAGTAGTTGGTGAACCAGGCGAGGCAGTCATTTGAGAAACCAAGGCTATTGAGTCTGCCAATGAGGTTACGGTGATTGACAGAGTCGAAAGCCTTGGCCAGGTCGATGAAGACGGCTGCACAGTACTGTGTTTTATCGATGACGGTTATGATATCGTTTAGTACCTTGAGCATGGCTGAGGTGCACCCATGACCAGCTCGAAATCCAGATTGCACAGCGGATTCGAAATGGTCAGTGATCTGTTTGTTAACTTGGCCTTCGAAGACTTTAGAAAGGCAGGGCAGGATGGATATAGGTCTATAACAGTTTGGGTCTAGAGTGGCTCCCCCTTTGAAGAGGGGGATGACCGCAGCAGCTTTCCAATCTTTAGGGATCTCGGACAATACAAAAGAGAGGTTGAACAGACTGGTAATAGGGGTTGCAACAATGGCAGCGGATAATTTTAGAAAGAGGGTCCAGATTGACTAGCCCAGCTGATTTGTACGGGTCACAATTTTGCAGCTCTTTCATAACATCTGCTATCTGGATTTGGGTGAAGGAGAAGCTGGGGAGGCTAGGGCAAGTAGCTGCGGGGGGTACGGAGCTGTTGGCCGGGGTTGGGGAAGCCAGGAGGAAAGCATGGCCAGCCATTGAGAAATGCTTGTTGAAATTCTCGATTATCATGGATTTATCGGTGGTGACCGTGTTACCTAGCCTCAGTGCAGTTGGCAGTTGGGATGAGGTGCTCATGTTCTCCATGGACTGTACATTGTCCCAAAACGTTTTGGAGTTAGATCTACAGGATGCAAATTTCTGTTTGAAAAAGCTAGCCTTTGCTTTCCTGACTGACTGCGTGTATTGGTTCCTGACTTCCCTGTACAGTTGAATATCGAGGGGACTATTCAATGTTATTGCAGTCTGCCACAGGATGTTTTTGTCCTGGTCAAGGGCAGTCAGGTCTGGAGTAAACCAAGGGCTATATCTGTTCTTATTTGTAAATTATTTGAAAGGGGCATGCTTATTTAAGATGGTGAGGAAATTACTTTTAAAGAACGACCAGGCATCCTCGACTGATAGGATGAGGTCAATATCCTTCCAGGATACCCGGGCAAGGTCGATTAGAAAGGCCTGCTCGCAGAAGTGTTTTAGGGAGCGTTTGACAGTGATGAGGGGTGGTTGTTTGACCGCGGACCCATAGCGGATGCAGGCAATGAGACAGTGATCGCTGAGATCCTGATTGAAAACAGCAGAGGTGTATTTGGAGGGCAAGTTGGTCAGGATAATATCTATGAGGGTGCCCATGTTTACGGATTTAGGGTTGTACCTGGTGGGTTCCTTGATAATTTGTGTGAGATTGAGGGCATCTAGCTTAGATTGTAGGACTGCTGGGATGTTAAGCATATTCCAGTTTAGGTCACCTAACAGAACGAACTCTGAAGATAGATGGGGGGGCAATCAATTCACATATGGTGTCTAGGGCACAGCTGGGAGCTGAGGGGGGTCTATAACAGGTGGCAACAGTGAAATATTTATTTCTGGAGAGATTCATTTTTAAAATTAGAAGCTCGAACTGTTTGGGAATAGACCTGGAAAGTATGACAGAACTTTGCAAGCTATCTCTGTAGTAGATTGCAACTCCTCCCCCTTTGACAGTTCTATCTTGACGGAAAATGTTGTAGTTGGGTATGGAAATCTCCAAATTTTTGGTGGCCTTCCTAAGCCACGATTCAGACACGGCAAGGACATCAGGGTTGGCGGAGTGTGCTAAAGCAGTGAGTAAAACAAACTTAGGGAGGAGGCTTCTGATGTTAACATGTGGCTTCACTTTCATGTACTGTATGTGTGTGTGTACGTGCCTGTGTGTGTGTTTGTGTGTCTGTCTGTCTGTTTTTGCCTCTGTGTGTGTGTGTGTGTGTGTGTGTGTGTGTGTGTGTGTGTGTGTGTGTGTGTGTGTGTGTGTGTGTGTGTGTGTGTGTGTGTGTGTGTGTGTGTGTGTGTGTGTGTGTGTGTGTGTGTGTGTGGCTTCACATGAAGGAACCAGGCCTGCCTGCTGTCCTGGGATGTTCTTCCTGTCCTGTTTGTTCCTTCCAGTGTTTTGGGCCAATCTGTGCCACATTGTGAGCTTAGTGCCGTAGTGATCTCAGGTGAAAGAACACACCCCCCACATCCACTTAAGCTTTTCAATCTGCCAGTGACACGGTCAAACCCAGGAGACTGCAGAAGATTAAATCGATGGCTGCACGGTTGGTTGCTTGACGAAGCATTATCTTCCAAACCATTTCCTTTGTCAATACGGGCTATCACTCACACATAAAACACCTCTCTTCGCCCTTCTCTTCTCCTCACCACCCCTTCCTTCTCTTATTTCTTCCATGTCTTGAGAGATAAGACACAGACACTATCATTGAGTTATACAGCCACCGTCATGGAGTTCATAAGTGCATTTAGAGTGATTGGTTTACTAAATGGTCAGTGTCGGGCGCTGCAGAAGGGGTGACTGATGGAGGTGTAATGGACTCAGCAATGAGTGTGTGTGTTAGTGTACATGTGCGTATGTGTGTGTTAGTGTGTGTTAGTGTGTGTGTGTGTGTGTGTGTGTGTGTGTGTGTGTGTGTGTGTGTGTGTGTGTGTGTGTGTGTGTGTGTGTGTGTGTGTGTGTGTGTGTGTGTGTGTGTGTGTGTGTGTGAGGGAGGGAGTGTGTGAGGGAGGGAGGGAGTGTGTTCCGCTCTGGCTGTAGTGAAACCTAATTTACAGGCTCACCCCAAAGGTCAGTCTGATGGGCCAGGTCCAAACATCAATCACACAGATCGGCTTTAGACTGCCGGCAATCCGCTTGCAAATTCCTTCTCCCTGCCGTTCTCTCCTGCTTGGAGACGGACTAAATCGCCCATGATACCTTGTCTCCTAAAATTCTCCCTCGACCCTCTTCATGTTCAAAGCCTCAGGACATAAAGCAAACGGATAGCCTGTAACATGGTTGATTGTATGTAGGTGTGTGCATGACGTTGCCAGAATGGATCTTGAGGGAGATTTTAAGAGTTAGTGTGTGCATGTATGACATCAAGTAAACAAACCTTGGGGAATAGTTTGTAGTTTTCCTTCTGACTTCTATATATACACACTCAGCTTCCCCCGGAGCTCACACTAGTCAGCAAAACATTCCTCCTTAAATAGCACATTCCTATGCATTCCTTATTAATAAAAGTCCCATAAAACACAAGTTAACAAAATGGAGTTTGAACCATAAACAAAATGAAAATGTTCAAGACTCGGTATACAACCCTGCAAACTACCCAACACTACCGGTTACATTTCTACAATCTTTGCAGTGCGAGACTAATGGTCAACACAGTGGCCCAAATGGTGAAGGGAATTGCTTTCCGATTCACTGTCGGCCATTTCTTTCCAATGGGAGTCTGTCTATTCAGCAGCTGCAAGGTGAAGGGTACTTTACTGAGAGGAAATATCAGCTAATACGGAAGGCTGACTTTAATTAGAGGTATAGTATCAGAGGACCTACTCTGAAGAGGTTTTTAGAGTTTGGGAAATGTTCAAATAATATCTACCAAACAATGCTTGATGTGAGCCTAGAGAAAAGGACATTAGTGCTTTCACACACACACACGCACAGAGAGCAACGGTTGAAGTCAATTCACATAGTTCTGAGATGCATATGTGTATCTCAATAATCTCAATAGTGCATGTGAAAACCACCGAGATCGAATTGAATTACCACTAGACCACCATCTCCACAATGTTCTGACAACCTTCTCCACAACATTCTGACAGTCATCTGCACAACCTCCTGAAGCACAAATACTTCCAGAATGTCAACCTCTATTGTTCTGATGACTCATAGGACGTTGGAGGACCAACAATCTTGCAGAACCAGAACTGTGGAACACATACAGTGCATTCGGAATGTATTCAAACCCCTTGACTTTCCACATTTTGTTACGTTACAGCTTTATTCTAAAATTGATTAAATTACTTTTTTACCTCATCAATCTATACACAATAATCCATAATGACGAAGCGAAAACAGTTTTTTACAATTTTTGCAAATGTATTAAAAATAGAAAACCGAAATACCTTATTTACATAAGTATTCAGACCCTTTGCTATGGGTCTCGAAATTGAGCTCAGATGCATTCTGTTTTCATTGATCATTCTTGAAATGTTTCTTCAACTTGATTGGAGTCCACCTGTGGCTAATTCAATTGATTGGACATGATTTGGTAAGGCACACACCTGTCTATATAAGGTCCCATAGTTGACAGTGCATGTCAGAGCAAAAACCAAGCCATGAGGTCGATCTGGGAAAGGGTACCAAAATATTTAAGCAGCTTTGAACACAGTGGCAAGAACACAGTGGCCTCCATCATTCTTAAATGGAAGAAGTTTGGAACCACCAAGACTCTTCTTAGAGCTAGTCGCCCGGCCAAATTGAGCAATTGGGGGGGAAAGGCCTTGGTCAGATAGGTGATCAAAAGCCTGATGATCACTCTGACAGAGCTCCAGAGTTCCTCTGTGGAGATGGGAGAACCTTCCAGAAGGACATCCCTCTCTGCAGCACTCCATCAATCAGGCCTTTATGGTAAAAGGCACGTGACAGCCCGCTCTGAGATTGCCAAAAGGCACCTGGCTCTCAGACCATGAGAAACAAGATTATCTGGTCTGAAGAAACCAAGATTGAACATGGGCCTGAATGCCAAGTGTCACATCTGGAGGAAACCTGGCACCATACCTACGGTGAAGCATGGTGGTGGCAGCATCATGCTGTGGGGATGTTTTTCAGTGGCTGGGAGACTAGTCAGGATCAAGGGAAAGATGAATGAAGCAAAGTACAGAGAGATCCTTGATGAAAATCTGCTCCAGAGCACTCAGGACCTCAGACTGGGGCGAAGGTTCACCTTCTAACAGGACAGCGAGCCTAAGCACACTGGCAAGACAACACAGTAGTGGCATCGGGACAAGTCTATGAATGTCCTTGAGTGGCCAAGCCAGAGCCTGGACTTGAACCCGATCGAAAATCTCTGGGGATACCTGAAATTAGCTGTGCAGCAACGCTCCCCATCCAACCTGACAGAGTTTGAAGTAAATGCTCCATTTCTGTCTGTTTTCATAGCTTTTCTATTCACATGTAATTGGATATAAACACGATAACAATATTGTTCCATGATTTCACCTGGATCAGAAAACATGCACAGCATTCTCTACACAGGGGCCTGATCGAATTTCAAAAGTGAAACCTTTTTTCTGAGGTCAGACAGGTAGACAGCAAGGTTTATACAAACCATCACTGTTGGATATAAAATGTCCAGGCCAGAAGCAACAGGACATGTCGTGTTAATAAATGACATTGCTTATAACATTGGTCACGTATCAGAGTTAGAATGTTGGTCGTATGTTGTGTTTGTCCATTGGAATACAAGTTTGAATCCTAAGCCCAGGGGTTAACAAATGAAGTTAACAAATGTGTGTGTGAACACAGGCTAATCTATCCCAGGGCCAGCCTGGGGCTAAAATAGCCTGGGGCTAAGAACAATGAAACGGCCTACGGACTAGAGGTGCTTTTGGTAAAAGTTTCTGCTCAATGACTAAGTTACTATTTTTACAACAAAAAAAACATTCATTATTTTTTAAATATTATTTGAAAAAAAAAAAAAATTGGAAACAAAAATGATTTGCTTTCCATCTTGTTTCTATGTCCTAAAAAATACAATATGATGTTGTGGAGGGAACTGTATAATTTATTTATTGGATGTCATGTTATAAGTTTACCTGAATAATCAACATCCACCACACAGTGTAGTGACAACTCAGATGATTAGTGGGGTGGAGTATTTGGGTCCAGGCTATGTTTAGGTGTGCTAATGTACCTAGCTACTCACGCACACACACTTTCCCCTGTATTCACTAGGATGTGTTTACTAAGAAGTTTCACGCCTCCATTCTCCCCTCCAACAGGCCAATTAGGGCTATTGAACTGAGTATTTCACTTCAGCAGCCTCATTGACCTTTTCCTCTCCCTGGGCCGCCACGCATGCACGTACGCACACACGCAAACACAGTGCTGCCTGCTCACATACTCCTCAGTCCTCAGTTCATTAGTGGAACGTGCCCAATGCGGCCTACATTTCCCTGGAGTCCTCTATGAAAGGCGCACAACTCAGGTCCCCTGTGACATACAATACAGGCATCGACAACATAGATCTGTTTGGTGACATAATGGGACATGTATCCGACTGTGGAAGTTAAAACAACTTTTGGCCTTTGTGTTTCTCCTCCTCAGATGGGTTGTTCTCTCCTGCCTCATAGCATAACTTGTTAGACTGTCCACTGTAGTACCACTCCTCATAATACAGAGTATGTTTCCAAACCTATGCCCGCTAATGTGTGTGGTTGTGTATTTACAGAGTGCAGGGGTACCAACAGTTTTATTGAATACAGTCAGTATGCACTTGTTTTGATTTCTAGTGTTTCTAAACACCAGTGGAGCCATAAGATGAACATGTGTGTACGAGTATTCCTCCTTGTGTATGTGTGTGTGTAAGTGCATTCCTGTGTATGTCACATCTCTAATTGTGGGTCTGTGTCTGAGTGCTGACAGCAGACAGAATGAAGGAGTGTTTGTGTTCTCACTGAGACACCCTTGATGCTGACACCTCCTCTACACCATTGCCCTGACTCTGCCTCTTTACATCTCTCTCTCTCATCACTCTTTCTCCATCTCATCTCTCGCCATCTTGTTTGGTAAATCACCAACCTCTCTCTCTCTCTACCCTCTCTTCCGCTTCTCTGGTTATGAAGTAAGCTATAATGGATCACTCAGCCCTCCATTCCTCCTCCTCTCCTCTTTCTGCCTCTCTGCCTCCTCTCAACAGCCACTCCAGAGTACCCTGTTTACGTCTGAAAATCAGAATACATATTCTCAAAATGCATGTCAGACATTCTGCCTCTCCCTGTCTCTGCTTAAGCCTTCTTTACATTCATCTGAATTGGATGTGCAACATATTTTCCTGCAAAGAGAGCTGTGCTGAGTGGTCCCTGTGTTTATATCCAGATATGGAGCCGTGCACACAAACAATCCACCTAGGGATGTCTTTTATATGGAGGAGCTATTTGACTATTTGTGAGTAGCTCTGTAGGGGGATAAATGCCTCCCACCACTACTTCTCTATAAAAAGAGGCTAATGCATTTGTGGGGCCATATCCTGTATTATATATCCCTCCACTCTGGTGCTGAAACAAAGTGAGGGATCTTGTTATTTGTGCAGATGTTGAAAGGCAGGAAGAGGAGAAGGAGGAGAGGAGAAAGGAGGATGAGAGCCAGCTACTAATTTACATAAAAGTGGTAATTCCTCTGATGCTATTGAGAGAATACTGTGGATTTACTGTGTGGTAATGAGATGTTAGGCCTCTCACCCACCCTCTCTCTCTCTCTCTCTCTCTCTCTTTCCCTTTATCTACCTCTCCCACTTTCTCTCTTTCCCTCTCTTCCCTTCTCTTTATCGCCCTCTCTTTACCTCCCCTCTCTCTCTGTCCCACCCTCCTTCCACTTTCTCTCTGTCTCCCCCCACTCTCTCTCTTTTACTCTCGCTCCCTGATCGTATTTCTCCCACGTATGTGATGGTGTTAAAGCCTCTACACATATTGATCAGCCTGCTGTCTGCCTCACTGACTGTCTGGTGACTGTCTGTCTGACTGACTGTCTAGTGACTGTCTGTCTGAACGGCTGCTCTGTCTGTCTGTCTGTCTGTCTGTCTGTCTGTCTGTCTGTCTGTCTGTCTGTCTGTCTGTCTGTCTGTCTGTCTGTCTGTCTGAACGGCTGCTCTGACTACATTGTAATTAAATACGAGGGTGGGGATGGATGGCACTAACAACCTGGAGTGGGGAAAAGTTGTTGAGATGAGAATCCCCAGTTTGGAACGCCTAGGCTCTGTTCCAATATTCCCAATAGCATCATACTTACCATGAAGCAATGTCTTGGATAGCATTCAGAGATGTCTGTATGGATTTTCAAAATGCTTATTATGTGAGAATGACTGGGGTGTGGAGTGTGTCCTGGTCAGGTTTTACATTGTCAGGAAAAACTCCCTCCATGGCTTTTTGAGACATGTGACTAATGCCCAACTGTGCATTTTACACCATTGTTAAGTTGTGTGATAAAGCCAAGCGTTAAACCAGATCTTAATGGCATTTGGTTTCTGACTCAGCAAGACAACAAAAACCAACGTTAAACTTTACAAACCATCTGGTTCAACAAACAGGACGACACACAGACAGACAAAGCTGAAATTAAGAGTTAACCTCTATTAAACCAAACAACAAAAACACATCACAGAGAATTTGTCATTCCCGAGTAAAAAACTGAGCATTCACCTCCGAAGTGTTTGGGGAGAGTCTGAGCAGAATACTAACTAGGAATCATGAATTTTTGGGGTACGAGAAACACTACTTTTAGGATGAAAGTACTGTATATTTCAGTCAAAACTGCTGACATCAGTACGAGGGGAATTGCAGTACCCGTCATGAGTGTGGGTGCATACTAGATGTGATGGCAATGGGGGAAACGAGTGGACCAGGCCATTCCAATGCCCTTTGATACACTACATTACCCACGATCCATCTGAGTGAGACGGGAACCCAATCTCTGATGCCTCGCATCACACATTGAGGTGGGCGGCTGTCGTGCTGATATACACCCGCATAAATATACACATATAAATACACACACACACGCACACACACACGCACGCACGCACGCACGCACGCACGCACACACACACACACACACACACACACACACACACACACACACACACACACACACACACACACACACACACACACACACACACACACACACACATACACACACACACACAAGCAAGCATGCACACAAACACGTGATTGCACAAGTAGACACACATGCACACACATAAACCCAGCTAGCATGCGTAAGCCTTTTTCATGGGCCGTTTCTTTTCACTTGATCTTGGGGAGATGATGATGATCTCAGTTTTGTCATTTTAATTCCTAATCGCTCCGAGTGCATCCATCCCTTGCCAAGGATACTATCAGGGAGAGGGAGAAAGGGGATAGGGAAATGGAAAGAAAGAGGGAGCGAGAGGGGGGGAGGGCGAGGGAAAGGGAGAGGCAAATAGAGCGGGAATGGAGGCAGAAGAGGTAAAAAAGGGAGTATTGTTTCACGACTGAGAGAGCAACACGCTCAGGGGGCATTTTCAGTACTCTCCTTCCCACTCTCCCTCTCTTTCTCATATCCCCCCCATTTCCCTTTACCTCTGCACCTCTCTCTCTCCTAACTCTTCTATTTTCTGTATATCTCTCTCTGTACCATCCTCACTCCCTCTTTTTCTCCCCCTCTTTCTCGCTCTCCATCTGTCATACCTCTCCTATTCCTCCGTCAGAGGATAATATCTCTGACCTTCCAGTCCTCATCTCTCTGACAGCTCCCACATTCTTCTGCAATGAACGGTGCAATTATGAATCTTTACAATGAAACCTCCTTTACATTCCATCCCTTTGATAGATGACTGTAGAGTAGCTGTCTTATGAAACACAAGCTTTGGCGTCATGCTCCCTGACAGGCCTTGCAGGTCAATGCCAAAGTCTGCTCTTTGTTATAGTTACAGTTTCAGTGGAAAATTTGACAAATGTATGAATTATAATGATGTACAGTATGGCTTGAGTTTCCCACATACACCCAAGTATGCATACGCGCACACAAACGTCCTCTCTACCAACACACACACTCTCTACCCACTCACACACTTTTCACACACACACTGAATCTCTCCTCATTAAAGTCCTGTTAGGAAACAGACAGGCTCCGACTACGCTAGCAGGCCAGTGAGACAGGAACAGGAACAGCCCTGTCCATCAGCCAACACGGCAGACAGGACATAACGAGGGCGAGACAGGAAGTATGACCCTCCTGCCCTCTACAGATAAGGCTGCTCGAGTTCCACATCTTTTCAAGTGTTAAGTGTCATTGATTGTGCTTGAAGTGCTGATGATCTGTGTCTTGTCGTGTGTGTATTTTCGAGAGTGAGAGAGAGAGAGTGAGTGTGTTCTGTGAAGGCATCACAACTAACTCTGCAGGGCAAAGGCTCACACGCGCACAATTGTTTGCAAGCACACACACATACTTCCTCTTGGGGACCTAAAATGGATTTCCATTAAAAATCCTATTTTCTCTAACTCTACCCCTTACCTTAACCTGTAACCCTAACTCAAACCCTAAACCTAACTACTAATCCTAAACCTTTCCTTATGACCCGTAACCCTAACTCATACTCTAAACCTAACTCCTAACCCATAACAACCCCTCTACCCTCCACACAAACACACACAGAGGCAAACACAGACACACACCCACAAACAGTGGCACTAAGTCTTTAATCATCTGTGTGATCATAGCTCTCTCTGGGCTAATTGGTGAACAGCACTGCTACTGATATCTGAGAGCTTCTCTCAGCACTCAAATGAGTCCTGTGGGATACAGTCATGAACTGGCTCCTCTTGTACATCACACGCAGGTCTTTAATAAGAAGGCAAGTGTATGCATATGCCCACACACACACACACACACACACACACACACACACACACACACACACACACACACACACACACACACACACACACACACACACACACACACACACACACACACACACACACACTGTCACACCCTGACCATAGTTTGCTTTGTATGTTTCTATGTTTTGTTTGGTCAGGGTGTGATCTGAGTGGGCATTCTATGTTGTGTGTCTAGTTTGTCTGTTTCTGTGTTTGGCCTGATATGGTTCTCAGTCAGGGGCAGGTGTTAGTCATTGTCTCTGATTGGGAACCATATTTAGGTAGCCTGTTTGGTGTTTGGGTTTGTGGGTGATTGTTCCTGTCTTTGTGTTTGTTACACCAGATAGGGCTGTTTTCAGTTTTTCCACATTTCTTGTTTTGTATATTGTTCATTTATCATCTTCATTAAAGATGTATCACAATAACCAAGCTGCGTTTTGGTCCGCCTCTCCTTCAACAGAAGAAAGCCGTGACACACACTCACACACACTCACACTCACACGTGATGTGATATTATTGATTGTCGCAAGATTTAATGAGGGAAAATCATTGATACAGAAATGCAGATATAGCCAAACTACAACATACTACATCCATCAGCTAATAGAACAGCTTAACTCATCCATACATGGAGTTATTGATGAAGATCAGCCATGCACAACACAGACAGGAGGGGAAGTAGTAAATGAAAGGAAGGTATGAACATTTCCTATTCCATTTAAATCCATGCTTTATATACAACTAACAAACTCTTTGATCTTGGCTAATTATAGTTGTATTATTATTTTTTTCAATATTTTTTGGACATGTGTCTTTTATCTATTCAGTGTTCGGTGGACATAGAAATACATGCAGCAGTAGTCAATAACAAAAACATACACATACATACACATACATACATACACATACATACACATACATACATACACATACATACACATACATACATACACATACATACACATACATACACATACATACATACACATACATACACATACATACATACACATACATACATACACATACATACATACACATACATACACATACATACACATACATACACATACATACATACACATACATACACATACATACACATACATACACATACATACATACACATACATACATACACATACATACACATACATACACATACATACATACACATACATACACATACATACACATACATACACACACATACATACACATACATACATACACATACATACACATACATACACATACATACATACACATACATACACATACATACATACACATACATACACATACATACACATACATACATACACATACATACACATACATACACATACATACATACACATACATACACATACATACATACACATACATACACATACATACACATACATACATACACATACATACACATACATACACATACATACATACACATACATACACATACATACACATACATACATACACATACATACACATACATACACATACATACATATACATACATACACATACATAAAACATATCTGGTGAGAGAATATGTTATTGTTAATCAATAACTGACAGAAGGAAAGGGATGATTTGATTCACAGCGGTGAAGAAATATGAATTCAAAGAGCAGAACTTTAAGTTGTTCCCATAAGATCAATTACGTCAAATCCACGTCAATACAGAACAGAGAAAAACATAGTTATATGCCAGCAATAAGAGCAGCGTGGGAAAATATGAAGAAAACAGATATTGGTCAATTGTCTCCTATGACAATAATGTGCACAGCTTGTTGGCATATAGAGAAACCAAATATCTATAAATCATAATCATTTGATATGGAACCTAAGATTACACAGTTAGGCTAACTGGTAATAACAATGCCAGTTTGACTTTTTGGTAATTACAAACCCAATGATTTTTTACCACGTATTTAGAGTTCAATTATTTGAAGCTTGGTGCCAGACAGTAGTTCAATTTTACACATCCTTCATCAGTGGGATAAATACCAAAATGCCAAATACCAGCTGAAAAAGGTCTGTACAATGAAGTGTTAGTGTTACCTATATCATTCCAATCAGAGCAGGAATATAGGCCACCCCTCACTGGAAGGAAAGAACAAAAGCTGTGTAAAGAAACATTTATGCAAATGTAGGCGCACTCTCTTGTTACTCCATTAAGTCAATACTTCAATAACGGCGCTATATCTGTCATTACTATTTGTAGAGTTGACTACGCCACAGTTTGATTGCATGTAAATGTCAGAGGAAATTGCTTTGAATCTAACTGAATCTCAACCCATAAAAGTATAACCTTTGTGGGGTTTCTAGGATGCAATTACAATCATTTTGAGTGTGATTATGCAGTCAGTGCAACAAAGTGCCAGTGGCATTTGCGTTAGTGCTATCTGATAAATCCCTTAGATTGTCTTTGGGCTGGAAATATGGCAGGATAATAGCTAATGCACATTCTAATTAATAAATCTTGAGCATCGGAATGTAAACAACTTAACATAACGTCTCACATCACATGACACATTGTAGGTTAAACTACGTGGTTTAGAATAGGTGATTAAATGGTTTCATTGCAATCCTCCTATATGGAGAATAAGAGTGTTGTGGTTTTACATATTCTATTTATTTCTGTATTCCATATTTCCATATGTCTATTGCCACTATACCTGTGTAGTGAGTCAAGGCCGGACTACATGTCTGAACATAAATGTCTATACATTATGCCTTGAATCTATTCTACCACAGCCAGAAATCTGCTCCTTTTACTCTCTGTTCCGAACGCACTAGACAACCAGTTCTTTCAGCCTTTAGCCGTACCCTTATCCTACTCCTCATCTGTTCCTCTGGTGATGGAGAGGTTAACCCAGGCCCTGTATTCCCCAGTACTACACCTATTCCCCAGGCGCTATCATTTGTTGACTTCTGTAACTATAAAAGCCTTTGTTTCATGCATGTTAACATCAGAAGCCTCCTCCGTCAGTTTGTTTGTTTCACTGCTTTAGCACACTCCGCCAACCCAGATGTCCTAGCCGTGTCTGAATCCTGGCTTGAGAAGGCAACCAAAAATTCTGAAATTTCCATCCCCAACTACAACATTTTCCACCAAGACAGAACTGCCAAAGGGTGTGGAGTTGCAATCTACTGAATTGATCTGTCATGCTATCCAGGTCTGTGCCCAAACAGTAAGAGCTTCTACTTTTAAAAATCCACCACGTTTACATACACTTAGGCTGGAATCATTAAACACTCCACAAATTTCTTGTTAACAAACTATAGTTTTGGCAAGTCGGTTAGGATATCTACTCTGTGCATGACACAAGTCATTTTTCCAACAATTGTTTACATAAAGATTATTTCACTTATAATTCACTGTATCCCAATTCCAGCGGGTCAGAAGTTTACATACACTAAGTTGACTGTGCCTTTAAACAGCTTGGAAATGTAGAAAATGATATCATGGCTTTAGAAGCTTCTGTTAGGCTAATTGACATAATTTGAGTCAATTAGAGGTGTACCTGTAGATGTATTTCAAGGCCTACCTTCAAACTCAGTGTCTCTTTGCTTGACATCATGGGAAAATCGAAGGAAATCAGCCAAGACCTCAGAAAAAAACGTGTAGACCTCCACAAGTCTGGTTCATCCTTGGGAGCAATTTTAAAACGCCTGAAGGCACTACGTTCATCTGTACAAACAATAGTACGCAACTATAAACACCATGGGACCACACATCCGTCATACCTCTCAGGAAGGAGACGTGTTCTGTCTCCTAGAGATGAACGTACTTTGGTGTGAAAAGTGCAAATCAATCCCAGAACAACAGCAAAGGACTTTGTGAAGATGCTGGAGGAAACGGGTACAACAGTATCTATATCCATAGTGAAACGAGTCCTATACCGACACAACATGAAAGGCTGCGCAGCAAGGAAAAAGCCACTGCTCCAAAACCTGCATAAAAAAGACAGACTATAGTTTGTAACTGCACATGGGGACAAAGATCATACTTTTTGGGAGGCTTCCAAGCTGAAGAACACCATCCCAACCATGAAGAACGGGGGTGGCAGCATCATGTTGTGGGGGTGCTTTGCGGCTGGAGGACTGGTGCACTTCACAAAATAGATGGCATCATAAGGTAGGAAAATTATGTGGATATATTGAAGCAACATCTCAAGACTTCAGTCAGGATGTTAAAGCTTGGTCGCAAATGGGTCTTCCAAATGGACAATGACCCCAAGCATACTTCCAAAGTTGTGGCAAAATGGCTTAAGGACAACAAAGTCAAGGTATTGGAGTGGCCGTCACAAAGCCCTGACCTCAATCCTATAGAACATTTGTGGGCTGAACTGAAAAAGTGTGTGCGAGCAAGGAGGCCTACAAAGCCCTGTTTGCTTCTATCTCAAGGGCATCAGACTGGCCACTAACATTGAGTGGCTGCTGCCAACATACTAACTCAACTCCAGCCACTTTAATGATGGAAATTTATGTAAAAAATGTATCACTAGCCACTTTAAACAATGCCACTTTATATAATGTTTACATACCCTACATTACTCATCTCATATGTATATGTATATACTGTACTCTATATCATCTACTGCATCTTACCATCTTTATGTAATACATGTATCACTAGCCACTTTAAACTATGCCACTTTTATGTTTACATACTCTACATTACTCATCTCATGTGTATATACTGTACTTGATACCATCTACTGCATCTTGCCTATGCCGTTCTGTACCATCACTCATTCATATATCTTTATGTACATATTCTTTACATATTCTTTATCCCTTTACACTTGTGTCTATAATAAGGTAGTAGTTGTGGAATTGTTAGGTTAGGTTACTCGTTGGTTATTACTGCATTGTCAGAAGTAGAAGCACAAGAATTTCACTACATTCGCATTAACATCTGCTAACCATGTGTATGTGACAAATACAATTTGATTTGATTTGAACTGGTCGTCTAGTGCGTTGGGAACAGAGAATAAAAGGAGCAGATTTCTGGGCGTGGTAGAATAGATTCAGGGCATAATGTTCAGACAGGGGTATGGGGGGGGAGCTAAGGCAACAACGGGTTAAACAACAACAGCACATCAGATAAGACAACAACAGGTAAAATGGTGATGAATGGGCAGAGAGGGTCGGTTAACTACACACAGGGCCTGAGTTGGGGCCGACAGATAAACAAAATGGATTAATGAACAGTCCAGCAGGCATCAGCTATGTCGCCAAGTTATCATAGAGTCCAGTGAACAGCAATAGATGGAACAGGGAAGCCGCCGGCTAGTCATTACTATGCTAGCATGCGGGAGACACAGCGTTTAAAGTTAGCAGGCCGGGTAAGTAGAAGCGTCTGCTCCGACGTCCGGCAAAGGCCGGTTGAGGGCACAGCGGATGGAGTTAAGTCGGCGGACAAGTCGTGGTGGTACGGCAGTGTGCCGTGTCGACAAAGGGTCCCGACGAGATGGCGAAAGAGGTCCTTGTAGTTTGCCAGCCGGGAGATGCGTCTGGCTCGCGGTTAACTGGTGCTAGCTTCGGGGCCGGGACGTCATCCACTATAGCCAACCAGTAGCAGCAATGATCCGATGCACAGGTCCAGAGCTTACAGCAAGGATCCGTTGGAGTGATGGATTCTAGCCACGTTGGGGGAGTCCGGAAGGCATTGGCCGAGTGATCAGAGAGTAGGCTGGGATGTGGGCCTGGCTCAGGACTAGGTTCGGGGCTGGGTCACTCTGTGGCAGCTAGCTACCTGTGATGATCAGGAGTAATGGTCCAGGATTTACGGCAGGAATCCGGCGTTATAGTGGAGAAAACAGTCCGATGCTGGCAAGTATTATCCAGGCTAAAAAACGTTTGGTGTCTGTGCAGAAGGAAAGGCCGCTAGCAGTGGCTATAAATGGCTAAATAGCTAGTAGCTAATTAGCTGGTTAGTTTCTGATGGCTAGTTTCTGATGGAGGTTCTGGCTATAAGGTCTAAAAAATAGCGGATCCGTGTCACATTGGGTGAGGCGGGTAACCGGAAGGTATATTTAATTTAAAAATGGAAAAGAGATTGAAAATAAATTGAAATATATACAAAAAAAGAAGAAAAATACAAAAGTATACGAGAGGATGAGAAACCATGTCTGCACTGCTACGCCATCTTGGAGTGAGAAGCTTAATACTCCAGCCGTTCTAAAATCTAAGCTCGATGCCCTCAATCTCACACAAATTATCATGGAACCTACCAGGTACAATCTGTAAACTATCTGTAAACATGGGCACCCTCATAGATATCATCCTGACCAACCTGCTCTCTAAATATACATCTGCTGTCTTCAACCAGGATCTCAGCCGATCACTGCCTCATTGCCTGCATCAGTAATGGTACCGCAGTCAACTGACCACCCCTCATCACTCTCAAACGCTCCCTAAAACACCTCAGCGAGCAAGCCTTTCTAATCGACCTGGCCCGGGTATCCTGGAAGAATATTGACCTCATTCCGTCAGCAGAGGATGCTTGGATACTCTTCGCCCACGCAATATGCAACTTTTCGGGGTGGTTAGGAACCAATATCCACAGGCAGTTAGGAAAGCAAAGGCAAGCTTTTTCAAACAGAAATTTGCATCCTGTAGCATAAACTCCAAAATGTTCTGGGACACTGTAAAGTCCATGGAGAAAAATAGCACCTCCTCCCAGCTGCCCACTGCACTGAGGATAGGAAACACTGTCACCACTTATAAATCTACGATAATTGAGAATTTCAATAAGCATTTTTCAATGGCTGGCCATGCTTTCCTCCTGGCTACCCCTACCCCGGTCAACAGCTCTGCACCCACCCACAGCTACTTGCCCAAGCCTCCCCCATTTCGCCTTCACCCAAATCCAGATAGCTGATGTTCTGAAAGAGATGCAAAATCTGGACCCCTACAAATTAGCTAGGCTAGACAATCTGGACCCTCTCTTCCTAAAATAATCCGCTGCAATTGTTGCAACCCCTATTACTAGCCTGTTCAACCTCTCTTTTGTATCGTCTGAGATCCCTAAAAATTGGAAAGCTGCCGCGGTCATCCCCTTCTTCAAAAGGGGAGACACCCTAGACCCAAACTGTTACAGACCTATATCTATCCTACCCTGCCCTTCTAAAGTCTTCGAAAGCCAAGTTAACAAACAGATCACCGATCATTTCGAATCCCCTGTACCTTCTCCGCGATGCAATCTGGATTCCCGAGCTGGTCATGGGTGCACCTCAGCCACGCTCAAGGTCCTAAACGATATCATAACAGCCATCGATACAAGACAATACTGTGCAGCCATCTTCATCGACCTGGCCAAGGCTTTCGACTCTGTCAGTCACGGCATTCTTATGGGCAGACTCAACAGCCTTGGTTTCTCAAATGACTGCCTCGCCTGGTTCACCAACTCAAATCGAATCAGATCAACATTTATTTGTCACGTGCGCGGGATACAGTGAAATGCTTACTTACAGGCTCTAACCAATAGTGCAAAAAAGGTATTAGGTGAACAATAGGTAGGTAAAGAAATAAAACAACAGTAAAAAGACAGGCTATACACAGTAACGAGGCTATAAAACTAGCGAGGCTACATACACCGGTTAGTCTCGCTGATTGAGGTAGTATGTACATATAGATATGGTTAAAGTGACTATGCATATATGATGAACAGAGTAGCAGTAGTGTAAAAAAGGGGTTGGCGGGTGGTGGGTGGCGGGACACAATGTAGATAGCCCGGTTAGCCAATGTGCAGGAGCACTGGTTGGTCTGCCCATTTGAGGTAGTATGTTCATGAATGTATAGTTAAAGTGACTATGCATATATGATAAACAGAGAGTCGCAGCAGAGTAAAAGAGGGGTTGGGAGGGGGCACACAATGCAAATAGCCCGGGTAGCCATTCGATTACCTGTTCAGGAGTCTTATGGCTTGGGGGTAAAAACTGTTGAGAAGGCTTTTTGTCCTCGACTTGGCACTCCGGTACCGCATGCCATGTGGTAGCAGAGAGAAGACTCTTTGACTGGGTGGCTGGGGTCTTTGACCATTTTTAGGGCCTTCCTCTTACACCGCCTACTACCTCTCAGACAGAGTTCAGTGTATCAAATCGGAGGGCCTGTTGTCCAGACCTCTGGCCGTCTCTATGGGGGTGCCACATGATTCAATTCTCGGGCCGACTCTTTTCTCTGTATACATCAATGATATCGCTCTTGCTGCTGGTGATTCTCTGATCCACCTCTACGCAGACAACACCATTCTGTATACTTCTGGCCCTTCTTTGGACACTGTGTTAAGAAACCTCCAGACAACTCCAAATTCTCTTAAATGCTAGTCAAACTCAATGCATGCTCTTCAACCAATCGCTGCCCGCACCTGCCCGCCCGTCTAGCATCACTACTCTGGACGGTTCTGACTTAGAATATGGACAACTACAAATAGCTAGGTGTCTGGTTAGACTGTAAACTCTCCTTCCAGACTCACATTAAGCATCTCCAATCCAAAATTAAGTATAGAATTAGCGTCCTATTTCGCAACAAAGTATCCTTCTCTCATGCTGCCAAACATACCCTTGTAAAACTGTTTAGCCTACCAATCCTTGACTTCGGCGATGTCATTTACAAAATAGCCTCCAACACTCTACTCAGCAAATTGGATGCAGTCTATCACAGTGCCATCCGTTTTGTCTCCAAAGCCCCATATACTACCCACCACTGCGACCTGTATGCTCTCGTTGGCTGGCCCTCGCTTCATATTCATATATTCATCCCCAAACCCACTGGCTCCAGGTCATCTATAAGTCTATGCTAGGTAAAGCCCCGCCTTATCTCAGCTCATTGGTCACCGTAGCAGCACCCACCAGTAGCACGCGCTCCAGCAAGTAGATTTCACTGGTCACCCCCAAAGCCAATTCCTCCTTTGGCCACCTTTCCTTCCAGTTCTCTGCTGCCAATGAATGGAACGAATTGCAAAAATCAATTAAGTTGGAGACTCATAACTTTAAACGTTAACTGTCAGAGCAGCTTACAGATCATTGCACCTGTACATAGCCCATCTGTAAATAGCCCACCCAACTACCAATATCCTCATATTGTTTTTTGATTTTTTTGCTCCTTTGTACCCCAGTATCTCTACTTGCACATTCATCTTCTGTTCATTTTTTACTTCAGCGTTAATTGCAAAAAATATATATATTTTGCCGCTATGGCCTATTTATTCCCTTACCTCCCTAATCTCACTTCATTTGCACACACTGTATCTAGACTTTTCTATTGTGTTATTGACTGTACGTATATTTATTCCATGTGTAACTCTGTGTTGCTTGTGTCGCACTGCTTTTCTTTATCTTGGCCAGGTCGCAGTTGTGAATGAGAACTTGTTCTGAACTGGCCTACCTGGTTAAATACAGGTGAAATAAAAAATACATTAAAATAAAATAAACATAACATAAACTTAGTTAATCAACCCTACCCAGGGCTGCAAACAGTATGCACGGTGGTAGATGTGTAGGTGTTGGGACTCGGTATAGGACAGTGTGTGAAAAAAGGGAAAATAGTGACGGAGGGAGGGAGGGAAAACATCTGAGAGTGAAAGGCAGAGTGAAAAGGAGAAAGATAACCTAAGAGATTGAGAAAGAGCAAAGCATGACGAGAAAAATAGAGTATGGGAGAGTGAGGGACAGAGAAAGTAAGAGCTCGGCCCTCAACAACAGTCCCAGCCCAGTGGCCCTGACCGGTGGCCAGGTTATCAGGCCAGCAGAGCGTCGTCATGGACACACACACAAAGCTAGGATTGGCAGCCAACACCTGGAACTTGTCATAATGAGCTCCTTCTGTTTGCCATAAAGCTGCTTATATTCGGCTTCAAGGCCTTTGCTGCCATACTGGGGCCCCGGTTGAACGAACATTTGCTTCATTTACAAGGACGCTTATGATGGACTTGGTAATGCTACGGCTGATCCAGCCACAGCCCTGACACGGCTCTCTACACATAGCCTTGAGGAGCCATAATACAGACATACAGCATGTCTGTATCATTACGCTTTCTCTGCGGTGGCTCTGCATGGGTCGATGGTCATCAGTCATCACAAGTGACTTTATCGCTCAGGTGTCAAGGATAACAACATCAAGGAAACAGTGGACAGTAAACGGAGAGAGGGAACAAGAGAGAGAAAGAGAGGGAGTGAGAAAGGGAGAGGTGTGTATGTGTGACAGAGAGAGACAGAACACATTGAGAGAAAGAGAGAGCGAATGAAAGCGAGAGAAAAAAGAGGTGGTCGAGGTGTAGGAAACACTATTAAGAGTAATGAATGTCAGTGTGCCTTTCCACTCCTGACGATCCAGGTGCCTTTGCCAATTATCCTGACAGACAAAGGTCTGATTCATCTCCTCTGCCACCTGGGGATACTCTTCATCTCAATGCCAAACACTGGCCTCGTTAGAGGAGATAGCACAGGGACTAAGGCCACTAGAGGACCAGAGAGAGTGAGGCAAAGATGGTCACTCTTTACCACAGAGCAATGGAGAGAAGAGAGACTACAGAGTGATGCAAAGATGATCGCTCTACTACAGACCAGTGGAAACAGTGGAGAGGCATTGTGGCGAAATCCTCCACGGAGCCTTCACCGTGCGCTGCCACTTTAAGAGCGCACCAGCTGTCAGGAAGGAGGATGTAAAAATGGCTCTTTCGTCTCTGTGTGGGAGTCTCGTTTGGTGCAGCACTTTTCTCTGTGTGTGTTTTTGGAGTGCTTAGTTGTGAAAGTTTTAAGTCAGACCGCCGGTGTACCGCTTTAATACGTGTTTGGAACACCGGCGATCTGACTTAAAACTTTCACAACTACTGGCAAACAGGCTTCATTCTAGGCAGTCAGAAAATCTGCCCGTCGTCCCAACAAAAATAGTTATCTTTAACCCTCTCTAACCCGCTACAACATGGACTTCTGTACAGAGCAGAGAGAACAGGTGGCTACGAGACCATAGAGAGACCGTGTCTTCCGTCTGTGTTGTCCGTCTTGCTAACTTATTTTTATTCCTGCCCCACAGGAGACCTTTTGCTCCTTGCCAGGTCGTCATTGTAAATAAGAATTTGTTCTTAATTGACCTGCCTGGTAAAATATAGGTTAAATAAGACTATAGACCTGAGAGATACGAATGTGAGACAGAGATGGCCACTCTCAACCAGTGATCAATAGTGATGCTAGAGAACAGAGAGAGAAAGAAGAATGAGGTAGACGTGATCACACTCTACAGACCAATGGAGAGACCAGAG
This sequence comes from Oncorhynchus keta, assembly GCF_023373465.1. Taxonomy (NCBI): domain Eukaryota; kingdom Metazoa; phylum Chordata; class Actinopteri; order Salmoniformes; family Salmonidae; genus Oncorhynchus; species Oncorhynchus keta. Next base: position 27,866,252 of record NC_068429.1, read on the forward strand.
AGACAGTAGAGGCAGAGATCATCACTCTCTAGTTACAAAGTGCCAAGAGAATAGAGACATTTGTAGCCAACAATAGGCTAATCTACGTCTATGCCACTGACAGTGGATAAAACTGCCCCTATCAATTTCACCAGCAGCTTGAGACATTGTGATAATGAGGCATTAAACAAACCATCCCCTTCTTGCTTATTCCCCGTCTCGGGTAAAGTATGTTGTGGGTATAAGGCCTCCATTTTAAATCAAGGCCACAATAAGGAAATTAAAGGGGCTTTTGTTCAGTTTGGAATTGTTAGGATAAATTAAGAGATAATTAGGGCATCATCCATCCCCCATAATGCGTGCAATCCTTTTGTCAAGACTGCTCAGTGAGTTAATTGCACACAAAATATTCATAAACGTCTGGCCTCCTAACAACGAAAAGGGAAGTAAATTAATATACCTATACATCAAAACACTAATGAATATTCAGAGCCTGGGGGTGTGGAAAATAAATAAATGATTACGGTTTCACAACACTTTGCAGAATTAATTTTGAGAATGCTTTTTCACCTAAAACGAACAATAAATTGCATAACTAATGAAGCACCAAGGAAATGTACAGTGTACAGCACCTCATTTCTAATCATGGTAGAGATAGAGGCTAGTGAAGCTGAGTTTAAAGTAGCACAAACATGACCATCTCTAAACAAATCAATTCCCAATCTTATGTTTGCTCAGTGCATTAAGGGAGATCATTACAAAGTCAATTGTTTGAAGCATTGCCTTATTTCAATATTTTAAAGTCCACGGAATACACTCTCTCAAGGTATTGAATAAAACTAGCACACACTAGCACTTTTAACATGACAACCAGGCTCTGTAGAATGGAGTTCTCATTTCTGAACACCATGAAAAACATTTTGTTCATGTCCAACCTTGACTACAGCAATGATCTAAAGACAATGTTTTGGCAAATTCTGATTGGAATGACATAATTATCCTTTTTCAAATAGCTCCAAATGCAATATTTCTCCTTCATATGGATCCTACTGCCATGTTTGTTTCCGAGTAGAACTGTCCTATCCTGCTAAAGGAAATGACAGACAATGACTCATACCGCCTAAATAGCAAACTATTAAGAAACAGGGGTTTTATCACACTGGCATCCCCACTGGATTTGTCCTAGTACCGTAACTTTTTTCTACTTACGAAATTACTATTGAACATACTTTGGAATCATTGCATTCAATTTTAAAGTGATAGTTCACAACAAAAAATGGCAGACCTCAATAGTGGTCTAATGTTGTAGTGTAGATCCAGCTATATGGCTCAAACCCAATGAATGGAAATCGACAGGCACCATCTCAACACTAGAACATCTCAACACTGTGTGAAAATGTCTGACAAACTTTGATTTTGTATTGAACTACCACTTTAATGCACCAGTCATGTGAACAAACATACAGTACTTTATCATTACATAACTCCCTGATTACTATTTGTGAGTGACTTGCATAGCTCTAAAGAAGATTGACGAGAAAGCAGCTCTCAAACTCAATTAAGAGGAGTCATGATGATGTTAATGAACCTGTAGACATCTCGTCTGCCACTTGATCATTCCAGTGTAGAGTTTGATGGCTTTAAATGCTTCCAAAGAAGCACTTCACACATCACTCATGATTCCACCTAGTCATTCAAGACACTCATAAAAGGCAATTAAAGTGTCATTTTCACCTCCCTGCGTCAATTAAGCCTATGGCTCGCATTCTTGCCTAAAAGTCTGTATCTGTACACAACGGTGTAATACAATGAATCATCTCTGACCCTGTACAGTAGCATAGGACACTAAAGCACACTTGTTAGCCAGTTTATTATTTTTGATCTTCTCCGGTTATACATCAGTCTATATTTGGAAGACGGCATCTTTTCATAAACATTATAAAGCAGAGACCCTGTAGTGAAAGCTCATAGAACCCGGAGACTGGCTGAGAACATTATGTTCACAAACCCCATTGATAATAATAGAGAGACCATTATGAGATGTTATCAAAGTAACCCGCCGCTGTGATTTCACCATTTCAACATAATTCACAATAATAATTACCTCACAAACTTCAAACTGTGGCAGTTACTGTTAATTGCAGTGTTGCTGGAGTGACTGTGGATTATCCCAGATTCCGCCACCTAGGCTCTCAAAGCCATTTTCAGGCTTTGATATGAGTTACATGGCATGTTATAAGTGATGTCTCACTGAAAAGCTGTAATTAAAAGTACAAATATGACAATATTTAGATTTAAATCAGGCCAGGGCTGGAAAGCCAAAGTCTCTCTCTAAAGAATCTATCCCTTTATCTGAGGGATCACTTTAGAAATGACATACTCTTCACTGATGACCTTTTCTCTGCTCTCTCTCATGGCGCCAATAGCGCCAATAGAGTCTTGTCGCCTGCTCCAACACAACTTTGCAGCTTTTTTTGTGTTATTTTTTAAAACTTTGCTATTATTTCTTATGACCGCCAAGCAGTTTGTACATTAGGTCATTGGTTACCCAATTACATTTTGATTTTCCTGACATGGACACGTTTTCTCCGCTCTGTTCATCCTGCCCAGTGTTTTTCCCAAGAGACAACAGCGTAGATGGGGCAGGACATCCAACTTGCTAGTAAGGCTGAGAAGACAGGCAAATCTCCCCCCGCTTCCCAGTATCTTGCTAGACAATGTTCAGTCCCTGGACAATAAGCTGGATGATTGAGAACCTCCTTTCAACAAGATGTGAGAGACTGCAATGTCGTCTGCTTTGTTGAGACGTTGCTTACACCATTGGTACTCAACCCAGCCATTTAACCCGCTGGATTTTCCATCGAATGGTGGGATAGGACAAAAGCATCAGGGAAAAGCAAAGAAGGAGGGGTACAATTCATGATCAACAACTCTTGGTGTGAACACAGAAATGTCGAAAAGCTTCTGTAATTCTGTTCACCCGATCTGGAGTTTCTGACGATAAAATGTCGACCCCATTATCTCCAAAGAAACTTTTGTTCCGTTATCCTCACGGCTGTATGGGCCATTCCCCCATGGGGGAATGTATACAAATCATGGATAATAAAGGGAAAACACTGACACATCACTTCCAGACAAGCTAAACACCTTTTTAGCTCGCTTCGAGAAAAACAACATTGATCCGCCGTTGCGGGCCCCCGCTGCTCAGGAGGATTGTGGGCTCTCGATCTCTGTGGCCGATGTGAGTAAGACTGTCAAGCGTATTGACTCTCCCAAGGCTGCCAGCCTGGATGGCATCCCAAGCCGCGTCCTCAGAGCATGAGCAGACCAGCTGGCTGGAGTGTTTAAGGGCATATTCAAACTCTCCCTTTCTCAAATCTGTTGTCCCCACATGCTTCAAGATGTTCACCATTGTTCCTGTACCCAAGCATGCTAAGGTAACTGAACTAAATGACTTCTGTCATCATGAAGGTGTTGGGTTCTGAGAATAGGAAATATACTTATTCATGTCACTGAGGGAGAAAGGGTAATGTATAACATTTACATTATGTCAGGATATGTTATTGTTAGCCATCAGGGATCCTATGGGAGGGATCCTCTGGGAGGAGAAGAGACACAGTCTGGCACCAGGCACCATGACAGCCGTGAGTTGGGGAGGAGTGAGCACTTTGGGATAGAGGTCAGGCCAGATGAAGTGAGGAAGAACAGATATCACTAAGGTTCTGTCTAGCCACAAACATGCATTGGCTGGTCAGATGTGTAGGAGGAGGCTCGGCCTAGGAGGAAGTGTTAAATATCAGTGCTTGTGTGAAATGTCATTGTCTAATGCAGTTGTAATGATCACCTGGGAAGAATTAAGTTTGGTTAAGCTTTCATAGTATCCATTGAGGTTTTACTCTGAGAATTAGAACCTAACAAAAGGACTTTGAGAGACAAGTCAAGGACCATATCCCCTCCAGCTTCAAGTTCCTTGGTGTGCAAATTGACACAATGGTGAAGAAGGCACATACAGAGTGCCTTGCGAAAGTATTCGGCCCCCTTGAACTTTGCGACCTTTTGCCACATTTCAGGCTTCAAACATAAAGATATAAAACTGTATTTTTTTGTGAAGAATCAACAACAAGTGGGACACAATCATGAAGTGGAACGACATTTATTGGATATTTCAAACTTTAAAAAAAATCTCTGTCCCAGTCTCAGGTCTTTTGGTTTTCTTCCAGAATGGTCCTGTATTTGGCTCCATCCATCTTCCCATCAATTTTAACCATCTTCCCTGTCCCTGCTGAAGAAAGCAGGCCCAAACCATGATGCTGCCACCACCATGTTTGACAGTGGGGATGGTGTGTTCAGGGTGATAAGCTGTGTTGCTTTTACGCCAAACATAACGTTTTGTATTGTTGCCAAAAAGTTCAATTTTGGTTTCATCTGACCAGAGCACCTTCTTCCACATGTTTGGTGTGTCTCCCAGGTGGCTTGTGGCAAACTTTAAACAACACTTTTTATGGACATCTTTAAGAAATGGCTTTCTTCTTGCCACTCTTCCATAAAGGCCAGATTTGTGCAATATACGACTGATTGTTGTCCTATGGACAGAGTCTCCCACCTCAGCTGTAGATCTCTGCAGTTCATCCAGAGTGATCATGGGCTTCTTGGCTGCATCTCTGATCAGTCTTCTCCTTGTATGAGCTGAAAGTTTAGAGGGACGGCCAGGTCTTGGTAGATTTGCAGTGGTCTGATACTCCTTCCATTTCAATATTATCGCTTGCACAGTGCTCCTTGGGATGTTTAAAGCTTGGGAAATCTTTTTGTATCCAAATCCGGCTTTAAACTTCTTCACAACAGTATCTCGGACCTGCCTGGTGTGTTCCTTGTTCTTCATGATGCTCTCTGCGCTTTTAACGGACCTCTGAGACTATCACAGTGCAGGTGCATTTATAGGGAGACTTGATTACACACAGGTGGATTGTATTTATCATCATTAGTCATTTAGGTCAACATTGGATCATTCAGAGATCCTCACTGAACTTCTGGAGAGAGTTTGCTGCACTGAAGGTAAAGGGGCGGAATAATTTTGCACGCCCAATTTTTCAGTTTTTGATTTGTTAAAAAAGTTTGAAATATCCAATAAATGTCGTTCCACTTCATGATTGTGTCCCACTTGTTGTTGATTCTTCACAAAAAATACAGTTTTATATCTTTATGTTTGAAGCCTGAAATGTGGAAAAAGGTCGCAAAGTTCAAGGGGGCCGAATACTTTCGCAAGGCACTGTATGCACCTCTTCAATCTCAGGCAGCTGAAGAAAGTCGGCATGGCCCCTTAGACCCACACAAACTTCTACATATGCACAGTGGTTCCTCCTTTAAAAGTTGCGAGCTTATACTGTGGGACTTAGAGGTACCCAGCGTCACGGCTTCATTGCTCCAGACCACCACAAGGGGGAGTTAGAGCAATCATATCGAGTGGTTCCAATGACGGATTCGACGCAGAGCCACCCCTCCCTGGTGGCTTTCTTCAGCAAAGATGGCTGACAAAACATTATGGGGAGGCAAATGTAAGTAGTTATAACGTCATAACGAGTCAGCCAAAAAAAATACAATTGAGAGGAATATGTTAGTTACTGCAGAGACAAACAATTGTGCATTTTTTTGTCATAAAGTTCATTTACAAAAGTTTTTCTGTCATATCCAATACCAGGTGTATCAAACTCCATTCTGTGAATGATGCTATGTCTGCATGTATGTATTACAATTATACACTTCAGCAGTGTTTACCACTCATACTCCTGGGACATCAATGTGATTACACATTGTAACTATGCAATAGACTAGAAACATCATTTTGTAATTCATACATACAGAATAAAAAGACAGTACATTCCCACCCACAAGCGTGCTGAATGACACGTGGAAGAGAGCGAGGAACCAGATGGGAGTAACTATTCAGGCTGTTTGCTCTGAGACCGGCATAATAATGTAATGAAACAAGCAGGGAGCAGGTTCGGAACCCTCTAACATTCTAGCCCTAAATCCAGCACACTATCGACTGTGACCAAATGTATTAATTGGGGTTGGGGCCGTAAAAATACTTTATCTATTGGAATCTTTAACATGTGGAAAGGGTAAAGGTGTTAGGTGTGACCCCCCTCTCCCCCATTTGTGTCTATCTTTCCACATCTACCTAAACATGTATCTACCTAGACACGTTTAATGAAAAATAAATATATATATATATGTTTGAATTCAGTCTGTACCACAGGCTGGTGCTGGGGTAGGCTGGTGATGAAAATATAGCTCGGTTGTTATGCAAGTGTTGCACACCAACAGATGGAGAAAACCTACACCAGTCGAGCAATTAATTTCAACAATAATCTTCATTTTAATTTGACTTTACAAACAACAAGAGGGCTTAATTGGAGTCTATTTCTTTGGGGCCTTGACCTATATAAAATAACTTAACCTGCTGAGGTAGGCTACGAGGCTTTATTAGGCCTACTTATAATTGCAACTGGTTAAAAATGTAGCATCCTACATAAAAAAAATAATTTAAAGAAAAAAAGTCTGCACATTTGATCTAATAATTAAAAGCGCACATTTCTAAATCCCAAACTATACAAGTAATTAGAAAGGTAGATACAAATTATGTGTGACACAATAAAGAATGTAAACAAGACGCTGTGTTTTTATTTACAGTAGTGATGGACAACTGGAGGCATTTTGAAAACAGGTTTTCAAACACTTGTTTTTCACAACTGTAGCAGGTGAAGCCCATCATGCAAATGTTTCCTATTAGCAGGACAATAGACTTTTTATAACCCGGCTACTGTTGTGAAAATCTCCCAACTTGCAATGTATTCAATGCTTAAGTCCTCTAAAGTGTTACATTTCTAACTCAGAACAGCAGTACAGTACTTATTCAGCAACATCTTTGTTCTTTTGTTAATAAAATAATTAGAATAAAGACATTCAAATGTGGATGTTTATATAAACTACAAACAAACAACAAACTACGACCACAGGTAAAACCTTGCTGAGATGATCAATGTATTTGTTGCATTGTTACATCTTCAATCTTCTAGCGCCAAAACCTCTTGATGGCCTTGACCAGTTCATCTGTGCTTGTCGGCTTGGCAGAGTTACGGATGAATGTTTTCAGTTGATGCCAAACAAGTTCGATTGGGTTTAAATCAGGAGAAATACATGTAGAGATGGAAATAATATTTTTAGATATACTGTAGGCTTACCGAAGGTGTTGTAGGTATTTTATTTATTTATTTTTATTGAACCTTTATTTTGCTACATAAAGGTCTACTTACTCTGCTGGCGTCTTGACCCAGTTTATGCCCTCATTTGCAATGCAAACCCAGGCGGCAGTGTGTTGTGGGTCATTGTCTGCATCTGGAGAAGAAAAAAATACTTTTAGCTTAACAGCCAAAATTAGGTACAATAATAGAACTATACACGTAAATAGACCTAAACGTAACAAAATATTGCTATAATCCTACCTTGAAAGAAACGATGTGTACCCAGAAACACCTCTCTGACATAGGGTCCAGCATATCTCGATGATTTCTTCCTCAAAGAAATCTCGAGCCTTGATACCTGAAAAAGGAGGCAAGAGTGAATTATTGTGGAACACATAGCAGTCTGTGAGGTGTAGGCTACAATATTTGATGTACCGTTTGCTTTGTAAATAGCCAAACTTACCATCAAAAATCAAATATGGGCCTGTGCCCTGGCAAAAAATTGCCCCCCACACATGGAGTTTGAGAAGATGCTTGGGACTCGGCTTGCTTGATCGTCGTTCTTTTTTTTGAGCAAATTGCTCAAGGGCCACGGTTGATTAGACTATGAATATGATGTTATTGAATGTCTCGCCAGCTTTGATCCATGCCTGGGCCTGCAGGACGCAAAGTTTTTTGTTTGTCAGATGAATCATTGGGTCGAAACTACAGAACAGTACAAAACAAACAAACACACTTTAACACAAAGGTTAATGTTCTGATCATTACATCTAAAAAAAAATAATAATAATATATATATATATTTAAAACATTTCTTACCAAGCCTTTCCGTAAGTCCACCCAAGTTTATTCAACTGTCTTCTTACTGTAATTAGAGCGATGTTGATTTCGTGGCATGATGCCAGCAGATTACAGATTGCCTTTGCTGATCGCTCATCATCTTCATTCATCAGTGAGTCGATGGCTTGAATAGTCTTGCTGGAAATTAAATACAATGTGAAAATGTGCAGCATACACTAAAGACCAGCAGTCAATTTATTTAAGCATTATTTTTTAGCATTATTAGGCCTACATTAAAGTATCGTAGCCTACTGTACCTGTTAATTTTCCTGGACTTGCAAGTTCGGTGTAAAACAGACATCTGATGATTAGCACTGTCCGTGACCAAAGTCCCCAAGTCTACCAGTATTTATGAAATGCATTCAGTAGATTGTCCGTTCCTCCTGAAAGCACTAATCTGCTCATTTAAATTTATAGAGATCCTGGTCATGGTGCTACAGTACAATCAAAGTGAGGACAATTGGCAATCTGCTGTATACTTATAGCCTATTGTAACCTGAAAGTCACGCCTTTCTATGGTGCTACCAGTTCCAGGGTAAGGACTGTAACCACCAGCTTCTTTCTATGGTGCTACCCGTTCCAGGGTTAGGACTGTAACCACTAGCTTCTTTCTATGGTGCTACACGTTCCAGGGTTAGGACTGTAACCACCAGCTTCTTTCTATGGTGCTACCAGTTCCAGGGTAAGGACTATAACCACCAGCTTCTTTCTATGGTGCTACCCGTTTCAGGGTTAGGACTGCAACCACCAGAGGACTTGAAAATGATCCGGAGCTGAGAGGATCACCAAAACTAAAGGTATTTCGGTTTCAGAGCATTTTATATATAAAAAGAGAAGGTATATAGCCTATCAATGAGTAGGCATACTGTATAATAAAACAGG
>NC_068429.1:29117793-29170293 GCF_023373465.1 Oncorhynchus keta
CAGAGAGAGAGAAAGAGAGGCAGAGAGGGAGAGAGAGAGAGAGAGAGAGAGAGAGAGAGAGAGAGAGAGAGAGAGAGAGGAGAGAGAGAGAGAGAGAAACAGAGAAAAACAGAGAGAAAGAGAGGGAGAGGCAGAGAGAGAAAGAGAGGGAGAAGAAGAGAGAGAAAGAAAGGGAGAGGGGTAGCGAGAAACAGAGAGAAAGAGATGGAGAAAGAGAAACAGAGAGAAAGAGAGGGAGAGGCAGAGAGAGAGAAAGAGAGGGAGAGGGAGAGAGAGAAAGAAAGGGAGAGGGAGAGCGAGAAACAGAGAGAAAGAGGGGGAGATGGAGAAAGAGAAACAGAGAGAAAGAGAGGGAGAGGCAGAGAGAGAGAAAGAGAGGGAGAAAGAGAGACAGAGAGAAGGAGAGAGAGAAATGGGTGTGTGATGACTTACGTGGACACCTCAGCGATATGTTTGTGTCTGAGCCCCACCCACAGGTCATCATCCTCATGCAGCAGGACCTCCTTCTGAGAAGTATCTCCCATCCCAGGGGAATCATATCTGATACACACACACAGACGGACGGACGGACGGACAGACAGACAGACAGAGAGACAGGGGGAGAGACAGGCAGACAGGGGGAGAGACAAAGATAAATTGTATCTATACATAAAAACAGGCAAAAGCACTTCAGGTATATTTACTGTAATCAACTTTAGGAACATTATGTCACTTTCTAGACTACAGAAACTCTAGCACAGGATTTCCAGCACAGCCAAGAATTTCAACACAAAACCAAACCAGATTCCAAAGCTATTCTTCGAACCTGGCACAGATGCTCGAGTCCTGAATGTGTGTGGTTGAGAAAGGTACTCTGATCAAAGTCTCTAGTGATCTAAAACACCACAGATGATTGATTACCTTGTAGTGAACGTTTTGTGGGCGCTACAGCAGCCCTCCCTGAACTGTTTGTGTTCTTCTGTTTACAGTAGTTACACCTAAACCTTAGCAGCTAGCTAGGCCTCAGCCTGTCTGTTTCCTTGGAGACAGCTGAAGACAGGGATGTGAATGCAGAGACACACACACAGTGGAAAATGCACACACATACACACATGCACACATACACACACAAACACATGCACACGCGTACCTGTAGACGTCGTTTTCGATGGGCAGCAGGTCGTAGCCCATGGCCTGGAAGGTGAGCTCATGCAGGACGGGGGAGACGGGGTCAAATGCCCTGTCCAGGATGATCAGCTGAGAACGAGCCTTATCAGGACCCTGGAGAGAAAGTAGGATGGAGAGACGGAGGAGGGGTAGAGGAGAGAGGTGCAGATTCACTCTGTGTCCTTATAGCTCCTACATGAAAGATGTATGTAGTATAAACAATAATACTAATAATAATAATACATTTAATTTATAACACGTTTTTAATTGAAAGACAATTACAAAGTGCCACAGTGAGTGCAAGATGGGATCTTTTGTAGCATGGTGCTTGTTAAAGTAGCACACGATAACAATATATTTCAGTTTAGTACCTTCTTCTATGTTCTCATATTTTCACTGCTAAAACATTTCCTTTTGCCTCTCATTTTGTTATCTATTAAGCACTCTCCCCTCCTTCCCTCGTTCCATCCCTCACCTCTCCCATGGTGGGGTCATCAGCCTTGTAAGCATCCAGTTTGTCCTGCAACAGCTGGGCCAGGGTGGCATTGTCTTTGTACTCACTGACAGAGAGAGATACAGACAGACAGACAGACAGACAGACAGACAGACAGACAGACAGACAGACAGACAGACAGACAGACAGACAGACAGACAGACAGACAGACAGACAGACAGACAGACAGACGGACAGACACAGGCAGATTCTGAAAACTGAAAATATGAGAGGTTACCTCCCTCCTATCAATGAGAGTTGCCTACCTATTGTCAATGAGAGATTGTCTCCCTCCTGTCAATGAGAGATTGTCTCCCTCCTATCAATGAGAGATTGTCTCCCTCCTGTCAATGAGAGATTGTCTCCCTCCTGTCAATGAGAGATTGTCTCCCTCCTGTCAAAAAGAGGTTGTCTCCCTCCTGTCAATTAGAGATTGTCTCCCTCCTGTCAATAAGAGGTTGTCTCCCTCCTGTCAATGAGAGATTGTCTCCCTCCTGTCAATGAGAGATTGTCTCCCTCCTGTCAATGAGAGGTTTTCTCCCTTCTGTCAATGAGAGGTTGTCTCCCTCCTGTCAATGAGAGATTGTCTCCCTCCTGTCAATGAGAGATTGTCTCCCTCCTGTCAATGAGAGGTTACCTCCCTCCTGTCAATGAGAGGTTGTCTCCCTCCTGTCAATGAGAGGTTGTCTCCCTCCTGTCAATGAGAGATTGTCTCCCTCCTGTCAAAAAGAGGTTGTCTCCCTCCTGTCAATGAGAGATTGTCTCCCTCCTGTCAATGAGAGATTGTCTCCCTCCTGTCAATGAGAGATTGTCTCCCTCCTGTCAATGAGAGGTTGTCTCCCTCCTGTCAATGAGAGATTGTCTCCCTTCTGTCAATGAGAGGTTACCTCCCTTCTGTCAATGAGAGGTTTTCTCCCTCCTGTCAATGAGAGGTTGTCTCCCTTCTGTCAATGAGAGGTTACCTCCCTTCTGTCAATGAGAGGTTGTCTCCCTTCTGTCAATGAGAGGTTACCTCCCTTCTGTCAATGAGAGGTTACCTCCCTTCTGTCAATGAGAGGTTGTCTCCCTCCAGTCAATGAGAGATTGTCTCCCTCCTGTCAATGAGAGGTTACCTCCCTTCTGTCAATGAGAGGTTTTTTCCCTTCTGACAATGAGAGGTTACCTCCCTTCTGTCAATGAGAGGTTACCTCCCTTCTGTCAATGAGAGGTTTTCTCCCTCCTGTCAATGAGAGGTTGTCTCCCTTCTGTCAATGAGAGGTTACCTCCCTTCTGTCAATGAGAGGTTACCTCCCTTCTGTCAATGAGAGGTTACCTCCCTTCTGTCAATGAGAGGTTGTCTCCCTTCTGTCAATGAGAGGTTGTCTCCCTTCTGTCAATGAGAGGTTACCTCCCTTCTGTCAATGAGAGGTTTTCTCCCTCCTGTCAATGAGAGGTTGTCTCCCGTCTGTCAATGAGAGGTTACCTCCCTCCTGTCAATGAGAGGTTGTCTCCCTCCAGTCAATGAGAGGTTGTCTCCCTTCTGTCAATGAGAGGTTGTCTCCCTTCTGTCAATGAGAGGTTACCTCCCTTCTGTCAATGAGAGGTTACCTCCCTCCTGTCAATGAGAGGTTACCTCCCTCCTGTCAATGAGAGGTTGTCTCCCTTCTGTCAATGAGAGGTTACCTCCCTTCTGTCAATGAGAGGTTACCTCCCTCCTGTCAATGAGAGGTTACCTCCCTTCTGTCAATGAGAGGTTGTCTCCCTTCTGTCAATGAGAGGTTATCTCCCTTCTGTCAATGAGAGGTTACCTCCCTTCTGTCAATGAGAGGTTACCTCCCTTCTGTCAATGAGAGATTTTCTCCCTTCTGTCAATGAGAGATTTTCTCCCTTCTGTCAATGAGAGGTTACCTCCCTCCTGTCAATGAGAGGTTGTCTCCCTCCTGTCAATGAGAGGTTGTCTCCCTCCTGTCAATGAGAGGTTACCTCCCTTCTGTCAATGAGAGTTTACCTCCCTTCTGTCAATGAGAGGTTTTCTCCGTTCTGTCAATGAGAGGTTTTCTCCCTTCTGTCAATGATATGGGCGGCAGGTAGGCTAGTGGTTAGAGCATTGGGCCAGTAACCGAAAGGTTGCTAGATCGAATCCCTGAGCTGATAAGGTAAAAATCTGTCGTTCTGCCCCTGAACAGGCAGTTAACCCACTGTTCCTAGACCAGTTAACCCACTGTTCCTAGACCAGTTAACCCACTGTTCCTAGACCAGTTAACCCACTGTTCCTAGACCAGTTAACCCACTGTTCCTAGACCAGTTAACCCACTGTTCCTAGACCAGTTAACCCACTGTTCCTAGACCAGTTAACCCACTGTTCCTAGACCAGTTAACCCACTGTTCCTAGACCAGTTAACCCACTGTTCCTAGACCACTTAACCCACTGTTCCTAGACCAGTTAACCCACTGTTCCTAGACCAGTTAACCCACTGTTCCTAGACCAGTTAACCCACTGTTCCTAGACCACTTAACCCACTGTTCCTAGACCAGTTAACCTACTGTTCCTAGACCAGTTAACCCACTGTTCCTAGACCGTCAGTGTTTGTTCTTAACTGACTTGCCTAGATAAATGAAAGGGTGGCACCCTATTATTTACATAGTGTACTACTTTTGACCAGTGCCCATAAGTACACTATATAGTAATAGGGTGACATTTGGGATACAGTCATGTTTGTGTCCCTGTGGCTCACCCTCGGTATCTAACAGCAGGGTACTCCTTCAGGGTGGCACATAGGGTGGCCAGCTGGTCTGCCAGCCTCTCCATCACTGGGTTCTTCAGCTGGGTCTTATGGGGGCTGTAGAAACTCTGGAAGGCATCCGGGTTGTCCAAAGAGTACACCTGCACACACACACACACACACGCACGCACGCACGCACACGCGCGCACACACACACACACACGCACGCACGCACGCACACGCACACACACACACACACACACGCACGCACGCACACGCACACACGCACGCACGCACACGCACACACACACACACACAATCAAATTTAATCAATAAAATTTTATTTGTATAGTGCTTTATGTAAGCAGAGCAGACATTGCCAGGGAAAAGAGCATCATTCTCTAGCCAACTGCATTATTGGTAAGCTCAGTTTTATAGAAGATAGTTATCATGCACACTACCAAGCTTACCACAGTTGTGGTAGTGGGAGTTACTGCCCCAAAAAATGCATCTAACATTGTCTTGAAAGGGGTACAGTATCATTCCGAAACGTCGACCTCAATAAATGTGCAGAGGTCAAATGTATGTGTGTGTGTGTGTGTGTGTGTGTGTGTGTGTGTGTGTGTGTGTGTGTGTGTGTGTGTGTGTGTGTGTGTGTGTGTGTGTGTGTGTGTGTGTGTGTGTGTGTGTGTGTGTGTGTGTGTGTGTGTGTGTGTGTGTGTGTTATCATGTTTCTACAAGGCTAAGTTCTATACCATGTTGATCCACAGTTACACTGTATATTATGTTCTATGTATGTATGTGTGTATGAGCTGATATTCAGTGACAGTGAATAGACTATGGCCTTTCCTTCCTGCCTTTGTCTCTGCTGCAGTCCTCTCTTCTCCTCTCCTCTCCTCCCCCACCCTTCATCACATTCACCGTCTGTATCTCTCACTGTATCTCCTCTCTTCTGTCCTTTCTCTCTCCTCTCCTTCGCCATTCCTCTACCATTCCTCTTCTCTCCCCTCCTCCACTCTACTTTTCTCTTTCCCCTCCTTTACCTCTCCTTCTCCTCTCCTCTCCCCTTCCTATAGAACACAACCACCCACCCTGTGGCCCCATCTGCCCAAGGTCACATGACCACCCTTCTGCTGTGCATATGGGTCCCTCTCCTTGCCCCACTCCTATTGGCTGCCGTATGGTGCGGGGAGGCTGAGGGAGCCAATGAGGCGGGGTCCTTAGACAGGCTTATGAGCCAGCATTTCGCCAGGAGCAAAAACCTATGGCTCTGAAATAATCATCTGAGACAGGATGGGCAAAGCATCGTCAGCCAGCCAGAGAGCTGTGAGTAGTTCTGGAGTAGTCTATCAGTAAACAGTCTATCAGTAAACAACCCTTAGCTCACTGGTGACTCACACAGTCAGTCTACGTCCCAAGTAGCGCCCTATTCCCGATATAGTGTGCCCTGGTCAAAAGTAGTGCACTATAAAGGGAATAGTGTGTACCATTTGGCAGACTCTGTCAGCTGTGTGTTAAAGCTGCCGTGGCTCTGGGGATAAAGGGACCTAGGTGGCTGGATATGTCTTTCTCTCTTCTCTCTTTCTTGTTTTCATCGTTCCCTTTTTCTTCCTATCCCTATGTGCTTTCCTTGCTATCTATCCATCTATTCAGGGCTGGGTATTACCAGAGACCTCACAATACGATATTATCATAATACTTCGGTGCCGATACGGTATGTATTACCATTCTCACTATTCTATATGAATTGCGATTCGATACGGTGATTTTATTGCGATTTGATGTTCCAAACATATTGTTCACCATTTGTCTGCTGCGGGACAAGGGAGAGCCATGAGAAGATGGGCTTTAGATCAGTCATGGAAATCAAAGAGCTGGAAACAAATTGGCTCCCTATTTAAATAGAAGATCCTGGAGTTTTGGTGGAGGTACAGTCAAGTAGCACAAAAATGATATTTTACAAACGATACGACATATAATGAAAAATAATATCCCGATATGTAACTGCATGATTTTCCCCCCATCACTACTATTTATATATATATGATTCTCTTTACTGATATCCCTCCATACCTATTTCTGTCTGTCTCCATCTCTTTCTGATCCTCTCTCTTCACTTACAGCATTTCACAATCTCTCTCTCCCTCCAACCTTTCTCCATCTCAATCGATCTCTCTGGCTATTCTAGGATCTCTGTATCTTGTGGTTGTATTTTTCTACTATTTAAATTCTGCATTGTTGGGAACATTTCACTGTTAGTCTACACCTGTTATTTACGAAGCATGTGACAAATACAATGTGATTCGATTTTCTCTGCTTAGCTCTTTCTGGTTTGATCAATCTCCCTCCATCTCCATATCTCTCTGTTTCTCTCCCTCTGCCTGTTTCTCTCTCCCTCTGCCTGTTTCTCTCTCCCTCTGTCTCTCTCCCTCTGCCTGTTTCTCTCTCCCTCTGCCTGTTTCTCTCTCCCTCCGCTTCTCTCTCTCCCTCCGCTTCTCTCTCTCCCTCCGTCTGTTTCTCTCTCCCTCCGCTTCTCTCTCTCCCTCCGCTTCTCTCTCTCCCTCCGCTTCTCTCTCTCCCTCCGCCTCTCTCTCTCCCTCTGTCTCTCTCCCTCTGTCTTTCTCCCTCTGTCTTTCTCCCTCTGTCTTTCTCCCTCTGTCTTTCTCCCTCTGTCTTTCTCCCTCTGTCTCTCTCCCTCTGTCTTTCTCCCTCTGTCTTTCTCCCTCTGTCTTTCTCCCTCTGTCTCTCTCCCTCTGTCTCTCTCCCTCTGTCTCTCTCCCTCTGTCTCTCTCTCTCCCCTCCCCTTGTTTCTCTCTCTCCCTCCGCCTCTCTCTCTCCCTCTGTCTCTCTCCCTCTGTCTTTCTCCCTCTGTCTCTCTCCCTCTGTCTCTCTCCCTCTGTCTCTCTCCCTCTGTCTTTCTCCCTCTGTCTTTCTCCCTCTGTCTTTCCCCCTCTGTCTTTCCCCCTCTGTCTTTCTCCCTCTGTCTTTCTCCCTCTGTCTCTCTCCCTCTGTCTCTCTCCCTCTGTCTTTCTCCCTCTGTCTTTCTCCCTCTGTCTTTCTCCCTCTGTCTCTCTCCCTCTGTCTCTCTCCCTCTGTCTCTCTCCCTCTGTCTTTCTCCCTCTGTCTTTCTCCCTCTGTCTCTCTCCCTCTGTCTCTCTCCCTCTGTCTCTCTCCCTCTGTCTCTCTCCCTCTGTCTCTCTCCCTCTGTCTCTCTCCCTCTGTCTTTCTCCCTCTGTCTTTCTCCCTCTGTCTTTCTCCCTCTGTCTTTCTCCCTCTGTCTCTCTCCCTCTGTCTCTCTCCCTCTGTCTCTCTCCCTCTGTCTTTCTCCCTCTGTCTCTCTCCCTCTGTCTCTCTCCCTCTGTCTTTCTCCCTCTGTCTCTCTCCCTCTGTCTCTCTCCCTCTGTCTCTCTCTCTCTTTCCCTCCCCTTGTTTCTCTCTCTCCCTCCGCTTCTCTCTCTCCCTCCGCTTCTCTCTCTCCCTCCGCTTCTCTCTCTCCCTCCGCTTCTCTCTCTCCCTCTGTCTCTCTCTCTCCGCCTTTCTCTCCCCTCTGTTTCTGTCTCTCTCCCTCTGTCTCTCTCCCTCTGTCTTTCTCCCTCTGTCTTTCTCCCTCTGTCTTTCTCCCTCTGTCTTTCTCCCTCTGTCTTTCTCCCTCTGTCTTTCCCCCTCTGTCTTTCCCCCTCTGTCTTTCTCCCTCTGTCTTTCTCCCTCTGTCTCTCTCCCTCTGTCTCTCTCCCTCTGTCTTTCTCCCTCTGTCTTTCTCCCTCTGTCTTTCTCCCTCTGTCTTTCTCCCTCTGTCTTTCTCCCTCTGTCTCTCTCCCTCTGTCTTTCTCCCTCTGTCTTTCTCCCTCTGTCTCTCTCCCTCTGTCTCTCTCCCTCTGTCTCTCTCCCTCTGTCTCTCTCCCTCTGTCTCTCTCTCTTTCCCTCCCCTTGTTTCTCTCTCTCCCTCTGTTTCTCTCCCTCCCTCTGTTTCTCTCTCTCCCTCTGTTTAGTACCTGTGATTCGTAGGGCAGGAAGGCGATGTTGATCTCAGTCAGGGTCTTGATGGATTTGGAAGCACGGCTCTTTACTAACTCGTTGAACAGTGGGTCCGGGCAGGCTGAAACAGGGAGAGATTGTTGTGAGTTTCAGTGCTGGTTCTGTGTGGCTCATCTGGTAGAGCATGGCACCTGCAACATCCGGATTGTGAGTTTGATTCCTGCTGGGGCCACCCATATGAAAATGTATGCACACACTACTTACTGTAAGAGGCTTTTCATAGGATTATGTTGGTGAAATTCAGAGCGATTTTCTATTTTGGATGTCTAGATCAACTCCGTTTTGTAATAAATTGAACAGTGAAAAAAGTCTTCTCTTTGGTTACACATTATTCCTTCCATGAAACGCTTTAACCAACATCACAGCCCTCTCCACTAAGAATGAATGGCTGTGAGAGTATTCACTGATTGGCTGTGGCTGCGTCTGTGGTTGCATTTAATGACCTGTGTAGTGAATCTGTGTTGTGGAAAGGCTCCTCAGGTATCTACTCACAGTCAGTGAAGAAGACGTGGGCTGCTTTGTATTTGGCTGAATGGGGGTCTTTGAAATCGCCAATCAGGGTCTGCACAGACTGGAAAATGAAGGATACAAGATAGTGAGGTGTGTGTGTGTGTGTGTGTGTGTGTGTGTGTGTGTGTGTGTGTGTGTGTGTGTGTGTGTGTGTGTGTGTGTGTGTGTGTGTGTGTGTGTGTGTGTGTGTGTGCGTGCGTGCGTGCGTGCGTGCGTGCGTGCGTGCGTGCGTGCGTGCGTGCGTGCGTGTGTGTGCGTGCGTGTACCTTGTCCGTGGGGGTAATCAGGTAAATGGCCTCCAGGGTGGGAAGAGGCTCTCGCCGTTTGTTTATGTCCTCCACAACTAGAGAAAATAAACAGAAGAGAGAGATGTGGTTATATCATGTTTACTGAATGTTGAGCCATGTTTACCAAATGGTAGCTACATTCAGAGATGAAGAGGCAAAGCAAGAGGTTTCAATCTCATCATAATCTGTCCACAATAAGTAAACCGATAAGCAGACTGCCTGTCTTCCTGCCTTTGGAACAACAACTCTCATTAAGGCGGGAGACCAGACCATTTCGTCATCATGTACAGGATCTTTGCTGCAGTGCTAACAATGGCTTACTGGTGATGCCATCTGACATGATGTCTGTCATCTTGCAGCAGGAGGACAGCATCCTCATGCTCAGCTGGTCCACAATCAGCGCCTGAGACAGGAAGAGAAACCAATGAGAAACCAGGGAGAGTGAGAAAGAGTTAGTCAGAGGCTTCAGAAAACAAAGTCTCTAAACATGTTGACTTTTAACATTGGTAGCACTGGTGCACCCAACTTTTAAAAGTTAGAAGCACCTGACTAAACAGGATTCAGGAGCACCAGAAAAAGAGATTGATCTAAATTCGTTTAGATAGCCTACATTAGGCCAGTGTGACTGCTTTTGAAAAACATGTCCTGAAGTAGCTATACAGGAGCCACTTGCCTTTCTTCCAGTGCCATCTTAAACCATATTCATCAAGTTACCAGGTTGTTGGTTACCAAACAAGTCTGCAGCCCGAGTAGTTTAATACAGCCCGTGACATGGTTTATAAAATAGTCAAATGTGACCCGCATTTTTGTGAAAAAAATGGCTGTGGCTACAGATCAGTTTGTAACACCCCCATTCTGGCATACATCTTTATACTGGTCCTCCATGGGATTCAAACCCACAACCCTGGCATTGCAAGCACCATGTTCTACCAACTGAGCTACACAGGGTACAAGGCCTCAAAATGCACCATTTTGTTTCTCTCCGTCGTCCACACACTTTCAACACTTGGATAATAAAGCATTGAAAGGCTGACATTGGTTGATTTTCAGTTTTTAAGTATACGTTTTTTCAAGTTGATTGACTACAAAAGTATTGTCCAACCCATAGGGTATCTCATTGCACCCTTACATGTCATGTCTTGAAATATGCAGACAGACGGATATTTGATTTATTTCCATTGTAATACCTCTGACAGACACTTTTGTAACGCCACCACCAACTTTTGGACTTTCTAACATTCCCAGAAGGAATGGATCGTTATAACCTAATGAAAAATGAACCTGGTAATCTAATTTAATCTACTGCAGGCCTCACTCCTATGGGTCGAACCTTCTGAATTAATGATTATATTGAAGGTAGAAGCCGCCTCTTAACGAGTTCCCGAGAGCCGATTTGTTACCCAACAAAATAACATACATTTATTTTGCCTAATTGTTTTATTACTACAGACAGTAGGTTATTATTGTGCCCTTGTGTTTACCCAAGTTCTCTCTCAACTCAGGGACCACCTGCCAGACGATTTTTGTTTTGCCCGATGTAGGAGAGAGACTCTCCGAGAGGAGAGAGACTCTCGGACTGAAATATTCACACGACAATTAATTTACCAATAGCTCCGCTAGGTGTGAAAAATCACCCAATTTGTGCACAGTTTAGACTGCCGATAGATAATGACGTCAGTCAGAGTTGAGTCCTATTGTAAAGTATAGCCTAATGGCCAAAAAGGGCAAACTTGCAATGTATTTGATGCTTAAGTCCTCTAACGTTTTACATTTCAAACTCCTTTACTTTCCTTTCAATATCACAGACCTGATTTGCCCTAACAAAAAATGCATCAACCCCTGCAAATATATACATTTCTTATAATCACATAATAATTCAAATGAAATGAGATGTAGCAAGAGGAGAGAGACTGCATACGCTAAAGACAATCAGAAAGAATGTGTCTTTAACCCTGCATTATAATATGAACACTCAGCCCAATGCATATGTTCCTGCTTCTGTTGCCTATTTGAGTGTTTGTTTAATATCCTAGTGATGCTGGGATCACCAAGCCTCACGCAACGTAACATGTCAGATAAAGTCTGTTCTTAAACTGTTCTATGCTGTATATTAAAGGCTTTACATTTATTTTCATTAGACAGACTCTCTGTTATTACTTATAATGCATTTAATGTGCAGAACAATTATATTGTAATCTAACAGCCCCTGTTTGTCATGCAACAGTATCTCTTGCACTTTGACAATGATTTGACATGCGGCATGAGGCCTCACATGATATGCCTAAAATACTTATATACACTAGGCTAATAAATAGTCACATTTTACTTTGGATTGTTTAATGAACCTATATCATGTTATCCCTTTGGAGCACATGCAAAAGCCATTTGGAGTTGTTGAACAGGAGTGACAAAATGTATTACAATTTAATTGGAGTGAACGGAATGAGGAAGAGGAAGAAGAAGAACAATAGTGTAAGAATTGCTCTTCCTCTGTAGCTATTACTTACTACAACTGTTGTTACACTATAAGGTTTTTATTCTAAGAGAAAGTAAAATGTTACGTTATATTGTAACGGCGTTCGTTTGTCGAAAGAGAGTCGGACCGAAATGCAGCATGGTTGTTACTCATGTTCTTTAATGAAGAAACGACGATACATGAAATAACTTAATAAATACAAAAACAACAAACGGAACGTGAAACCTAATACAGCCTATCTGGTGAACACTACACAGAGACAGGAACAATCACCCACGAAATACACAGTGAAACCCCGGCTACCTAAATATGGTTCCCAATCAGAGACAACGAGAATCACCTGACTCTGATTGAGAACCGCCTCAGGCAGCCAAACCTAAGCTACACCCCTACTCAGCCGCAATCCCAATGCCACAAAACCCCAATACGAAACACAACATTAAAACCCATGTCACACCCTGGCCTGACCAAATATATAACGAAAACACAAAACACTATGACCAAGGCGTGACAGAACCCCCCTAAGGTGCGGACTCCCGGACGCACCTCACAACCATAGGGAGGGTCCGGGTGGGTGTCTGTCCATGGTGGCGGCTCCGGCTCGGGACGTGGACCCCACTCCATTAATGTCATAGGTCCTCCCCTTCGCGTCCTGGGATAATCCACCCTCACCACCGACCATGGCCTAATAGTCCTCACCCAGAACCCCACTGGACTGAGGGGCAGCTCGTGACTGAGGGGCAGCTCGGGACTGAGGGGCAGCTCGGGACTGAGGCAGCTTGGGACTGAGGCAGCTCGGGACTGAGGGGAAGCTCGGGACTGAGGGGAAGCTCGGGACTGAGGGGCAGCTCGGGACTGAGGGGCAGCCCGGGACTGAGGGGAAGCCCGGGACTGAGAGGAAGCCCAGTACTGAGAGGAAGCCCAGTACTGAGAGGAAGCCCAGTACTGAGATGAAGCACAGGCAGGTAGTAGGCTCCGGTAGATCCTGGCTGGCTGGCGGATCTGGAAGATTCTGGTTGACTGGCAGATCTGGAAGAGACTGGTTGACTGGCAGATCTGGAAGAATCTGGTTGACTGGCAGATCTAGAAGATCATGGCTGACTGGCGGATCTAGCTGCTCTATGCAGACTGGCAGCTCTGGCTGCTCCATGCAGACTGGCAGCTCTGGCTGTTCCATGCAGATTGACAGCTCAGGCTGCTCCATGCAGACTGACATCTCAGGCTGCTCCATGCAGACTGACAGCTCTGGCTGCTCCATGCAGACTGGCAGCTCTGGCTGCATCATGCAGACTGACAGCTCTGGCTGCTCCATGCAGGCTGGCAGCACCTTGCAGACTGGCAGCTCCTTGCAGACTGGCAGCTCCTTGCAGACTGGCAGCTCTGGCTGCTCCATGCAGGCTGACAGCTCCTTGCAGACTGACAGCTCCTTGCAGACTGGCAGCTCCTTGCAGACTGGCAGCTCCTTGCAGACTGACAGCTCTGGCTGCTTCATGCAGACTGGCAGCTCTGGCTGCTTCATGCAGACTGACAGCGCTGGCTGCTCCATGCAGACTGGCAGCTCAGGCTGCTCCGAACAGGCAGGAGGCTCCGGCAGCACTGTAGAGGAGGAAGGCTCTAGAAGCGCTGAACAGGCTCCCGACAGCGCAGGAGGGAAGGAAGGCTCTGGCTGTGCTGAACAGGCGAGGCGCACTGAAGGCCTGGTGCGTGGTGCTGGAACTGGTGATACTGGATCGAGGACACGCACAGGAAGCCTGGTGTGGGGAGCTGCTACCGGAGGACTGGTGTGTTGAGGTGGCTCTGGATAGACCGGACCGTGCAGGCGCACTGGAGCCCTTGAGCACCGAGCCTGCCCAACCTTACCTGGCTCGATGCCCACTCTCACCCGCCAATACGAAGAGCTGGTATGAACCGCACCGGGCTATGCACCCGCACTGGAAACACTGCGCTCCATAGCATAACACGGTGTCTGCCCGGTCTCTCTAGCCCCCCGGTAAGCACAGGGAGTTTGCGCAGGTCTCCTACCTGGCATAGCCATACTCCCTGTAAGCCCCCCCCAATACATTTTTGGGGCTGACTCTCAGGCTTCCATCCGCGTCGCCGTGCTGCCTCCTCATACCAGCGCCTCTCGGCTTTTTCCGCCTCCAGTTCTTCCTTGGGACGGCGATATTCTCCAGGCTGAGCCCAGGGTCCTTTTCCGTCTAATATCTCCTCCCAAGTCCAGAAGTCCTTTGATCGCTGCTCCTCACGATTAACAGGGAGAGTTGACTCAGGTCTGACTCCTGACTCTGCCACTCTCTCCCTAAGCCCTCCCCCAATAAATTTTTGGGGCTGACTTTCGGGTTTCTTTCTGCGCCGCCGTGTCTTTCTCTTCGACTCCATTCTCCTATAGCCCTCTTCGCACTGCTCCAGCAAATCCCAGGCGGGCTCCGGCACTCTCTCTGGGTCGACCTCCCACCTGTCTATTTCTTCCCACGTCGTATACTCCGTACTTCTGCTGTCCATAACGTCCTCCCTTCGCTGCTCCTGCTGTCGCTGCCTGTTACCACGCCACTCAGTCCGGATGTGGTGGGTGATTCTGTAACGGCATTCGTTTGTCGAAAGAGAGTCGGATCGAAATGCAGCGTGGTTGTTACTCATGTTCTTTAATGAAGAAACGACGATACATGAAATAAATGAATAAATACAAAAACAACAAACGGAACGTGAAACCTAATAGAGCCTATCTGGTGAACACTACACAGAGACAGGAACAATCACCCACGAAATACACAGTGAAACCCAGGCTACCTAAATATGGTTCCCAATCAGAGACAACGAGAATCACCTGACTCTGATTGAGAACCGCCTCAGGCAGCCAAACCTAAGCTACACCCCTACTCAGCCGCAATCCCAATGCCACAAAACCCCAATACGAAACACAACATTAAAACCCATGTCACACCCTGGCCTGACCAAATATATAACGAAAACACAAAACACTATGACCAAGGCGTGACATATATTCTGTTATATTCATAAAATATATGGTTTACTGCAAGTGATGTCTGCTAAATTAACAAGTTGATGACGAAGCCATAAAGCCTCAGCTACTAAACACAGATAAATAAAAACCCCCCAAAAGGTTTAACATGTTTTCCAGACCAGAGCTATGTGTTTCATTTATTACATTTACCTGTGGAATGTTACCAAATAGATTTCAACAATAGAAAGAAGCATCTGGTGACAGAGAGTCATGCGGAGAATGGAGTGAAAGTGCACCGTACTGTAAGTGCTCAACAAGGCTGTGGGCCAGGTGTAAATGGTTTAGCAGGACAATAGACTCTTGCCGAGTTTAGGGACTTTAGGGATTTATTAATGCGTGTTTGCGCAGCATTTCACTTCACCCATCTGTTTGCATAGCCCACCACATGCACTGTTTTCTAACCACATCTGGATGGATCCATAACGAATTACTATGGGAATAAATCACTGAATGAGAGAAATATTGGAATAAAGTAGGCTAATGCAATTGGTGGCATGAAATTGTTGCATGCTGAAACACCCAAAGTCATCCAATTGTTACGATAAGATTTGAAGTGTGTGGTCAACCGGAGTGTGGTCAACCGGAGTGTGGTCAACCGGAGTGTGGTCAACCGGAGTGTGGTCAACCGGAGTGTGGTCAACCGGAGTGTGGTCAACCGGAGTGTGGTCAACCGGAGTGTGGTCAACTATTTCAGCACCGTTTCACTCACTCAAACATTTTGTGTTGCTTGGAAAAACAAGGTTAATTAAAAACCATTCAGAGCAATCAAAACATCTGGCCTGCATGGACCTCTGTAGGATTATTTGTAAAAGTAAGCAAGCACCAACAAGCTTCATAAAGATGCCCTCTGATGGTCAAACTAGCATCAACGGCAACAATGTCTGACAGGAACATAAAATACGTCATGGACTCCAACATGCCATAACATTGTGCAGCATCCCGCAAGCTGTATGCTGCAACTTTTAAATGAGGACCCACTGTACTTTTGTGAATATCTGGACATTGGATCCAAAAACAAACTGGTCACATTCAGGACATAACTTTGTAAGGACTGTGTTTGTGCAAAATGTTTCAATTAAAAACTGTGACCAGCTCAAACGCTGACTGTTGCGTCAATCGAAACTGGGCGTTCTAATCACACCAGTTTGAGAGTACACTGCAGGGACCACAGTAGAATGACCACACCAGTTTGAGAGTACACTGCAGGGACCACAGTAGAATGACCACACCAGTTTGAGAGTACACTGCAGGGACCACAGTAGAATGACCACACCAGTTTGAGAGTACACTGCAGGGACGGACCACAGTAGAATGACCACACCAGTTTGAGAGTACACTGCAGGGAAGGACCACAGTAGAATGACCACACCAGTTTGAGAGTACACTGCAGGGACCACAGTAGAATGCACCAGTTTGAGAGTACACTGCAGTAGAATTTTGAGAGTACACTGCAGGGACCACAGTAGAATGACCACCAGTTTGAGAGTACACTGCAGGGACCACAGTAGAATTTTGAGAGTACACTGCAGGGACCACAGTAGAATGACAGTTTGAGAGTACACTGCAGGGACCACAGTAGAATGACCACACCAGTTTGAGAGTACACTGTTTTTGAGAGTACACTGCAGGGACCACAGTAGAATGACCACACCAGTTTGAGAGTACACTGCAGGGACCACAGTAGAATGACCACACCAGTTTGAGAGTACACTGCAGGGACGGACCACAGTAGAATGACCACACCAGTTTGAGAGTACACTGCAGGGACCACAGTAGAATGACCACACCAGTTTGAGAGTACACTGCAGGGACCACAGTAGAATGACCACACCAGTTTGAGAGTACACTGCAGGGACGGACCACAGTAGAATGACCACACCAGTTTGAGAGTACACTGCAGGGACGGACCACAGTAGAATGACCACACCAGTTTGAGAGTACACTGCAGGGACCACAGTAGAATGACCACACCAGTTTGAGAGCACACTGCAGGGACCACAGTAGAATGACCAGTTTGAGAGTACACTGCAGGGACCACAGTAGAATGACCACACCAGTTTGAGAGTACACTGCAGGGACCACAGTAGAATGACCACACCAGTTTGAGAACACTGCAGGGACCACAGTAGAATGACCACACCAGTTTGAGAGTACACTGCAGGGACCACAGTTGACCACACCAGTTTGAGAGTACACTGCAGGGACGGACCACAGTAGAATGACCACACCAGTTTGAGAGTACACTGCAGGGACGGACCACAGTAGAATGACCACACCAGTTTGTTGCTAAGTGTCAAAGTGTAAAAAAAAGGTGGGAAAAAGGAACACAAGGTGGACTGCAAAAATAAACTCTCACCTTCCATTCCCCCTTCTTCTTCACCTTCTTGATGACATCATTCATAATCTCTGTGAAGGAGAAGAGAGGAGATGCACAGGTCAGAACAGTATTATTTTCTTCACATGCTTCTTCACTGTGTGTGCATCTGACCAATTTCAGTTGATACAATTCTATTTTTGTTATTTTCAATGTCAAAACCCCTAGCATATAGATTTGAGTGTACAGTACAGGTTCATAATATACAGTAATTTTCTCTTTCTGATTTAATTTCCTTGACAGACACTGTTTCCATAGTGATGAGTGACAGTGGAGCACAGGAGACAAAAAACACTCTCACACTCGCATCTGGGAACAAGGCCGTGAGAAGAGTCATTCCTCTATGGAGGACACACACACGTATGCACCCCCGCCCCCCACCACCACCACACACACACACACACACCTTTCCCTGCACCAACTTCATGACATCTAACACAGCCCTTTGCTTGCTCCGAAGCCCCAACCCTGTCAGGAATCTATCAGCATCCTGCTGTGCCAAACACACCTAAGTCAGGCTGTGCCCAGAGAGCCCCAAGCTCACAAACAGATACACACACACACACACGCTTGTGAGATAAGTAATGAGTGAGAATATGTTGAGAATGTCAGTAGGGCCAGGTGAATAGTACCTCCCTGCAGTGAGCTCCCAGATCAGCCACAGAGCACACTGAACCTTATATATAAATAATAATAATAAATAATATGCCATTTAGCAGACGCTTTTATCCAAAGCGACTTACAGTCATGTGTGCATACATTCTACGTATGGGTGGTCCCGGGAATCGAACCCACGACCCTGGCGTTACAAGCGCCATGCTCTACCAACTGAGCTACAGAAGGACCACAATATATGGTTCTATTGGACCGCATTGCTACTATATGCTCTTGACAGCCTGCCTCATATCTGTCATGTATAATTGCAGGTCATCTGACCCCTTTAAGAATACATCAGCATGCTGGCAAGGGTTCTGTTCTATATTAAGTGAATGGGTTGTGTGTTCATGTGTGTGTGTTTATTCATGTATGCATTGCCGACCGTAATGAAATACTCACATCATTGTGAACATATGGCTCATACGGAGGCTCATACGGAGGCTCATACGGAGGCTCATACGGAGGCTCATACGGAGGCTCATACGGAGGCTCATACGGAGGCTCATACGTATACGCTCTATTTGTTAGAGTTCATGTGTCTGTGACTCTGGGTATGACTGTGGGTACAATTCGGCAGGTAGTCTAGCAGTTAAGAACATTGGACCAGAACCCAAGGTCTCTGGTTCAAATCCCCGAGCCAACTAGTTAAAAAATCTGGCCATTTGCACTTGAGGAAGGCAGTTAACACTAAATGTTCCAGGGTTGCTGTCAATAATGGCTGATCCGTGACTACACTCTCCAAGGGTGTCTCAGGGGGAATGGGATTTGCAAAAAGCTCATATCCAATTCAGGTATAATACACAGTTGTACATGTGTGAAATAGGACAAGCGTCAGCACCTACATTGTCTGTTCTGCTAGGTCCATCCCTAACATTGTCTGTTCTGCTAGGTCCATACCTAACATTGTCTGTTCTGCTAGGTCCATACCTAACATTGTCTGTTCTGCTAGGTCCATCCCTAACATTGTCTGTTCTGCTAGGTCCATACCTAACATTGTCTGTTCTGCTAGGTCCATACCTAACATTGTCTGTTCTGCTAGGTCCATCCCTAACATTGTCTGTTCTGCTAGGTCCATCCCTAACATTGTCTGTTCTGCTAGGTCCATCCCTAACATTGTCTGTTCTGCTAGGTCCATCCCTAACATTGTCTGTTCTGCTAGGTCCATCCCTAACATTGTCTGTTCTGCTAGGTCCATACCTAACATTGTCTGTTCTGCTAGGTCCATCCCTAACATTGTCTGTTCTGCTAGGTCCATACCTAACATTGTCTGTTCTGCTAGGTCCATCCCTAACATTGTCTGTTCTGCTAGGTCCATACCTAACATTGTCTGTTCTGCTAGGTCCATACCTAACATTGTCTGTTCTGCTAGGTCCATACCTAACATTGTCTGTTCTGCTAGGTCCATCCCTAACATTGTCTGTTCTGCTAGGTCCGTCCCTAACATTGTCTGTTCTGCTAGGTCCATACCTATAGGTATGTATAGCTTCAGAAAGTATTCATACCCCTTGACTTATTCCACATTTGTTGCGTTACAGCCTGAATTCAAAATGGATACTTTTTTTCTCACCCACCTACACACAATACCCATTAATGACAAAGTGAAAACATGTTTTTAGAAATTGTAGTAAATGTATTGAAAATGAAATACAGAAATGTCTAATTTACATAAGTATTCACAACCCTGAGTCAATACTTTGTAGGAGCACCTTTGGCGGTGATTACAGCTTTGAGTTGTCTTGGGTACGTCTGTATCGGCTTTGCACATCTGGATTTGGGATTTTCTTCCATTCTTCGTTGCAGATTTTCTCAAGCTCTGTTAAGTTAGATGGGGAGTGGCGGTGAACAGCAATCTTCAAGTCTTTCCACAGATGTTCAATGGGATTCAAGTCTGGGCTTTAGCTGGGCCACTCAAGGACTTTGACATTCCTATTCTGAAGTAATATATAATAATAATAATAATATAATATAATAATAATATATAATAATAATAATATATGCCATTTAGCTGACGCTTTTATCCAGCGATTACAGTCATGTTGCATACATTCTACGTATGGGTGGTCCCGGGGATCGAACCCACTACCCTGTTACAAGCGCCATGCTCTACCAACTGAGCTACATTCATTCCAGCATTGCTTTGGCTGTATGCTTGGGGTCATTTTCCTTTTGGAATGTAAATCTTTGCCCCAGTCTAAGGTCAATTGCACTCTGAAGCAGGTTATCATCAAGGATTTGCCTGTATTTGGCTCAATTCATTGTTCCCTCTATCCTTACCAGTCTCCTAGTCCCTGCTGCTAAAAAGCATCCCCATAGCATGATGCTGCCATCACCAAGCTTCACGGTAAGGATGGTGTTAGGCAGGTTATGAGTTGTGCCCTTGTATTTCTTCAGACATAGCGCTTTGCGTTCCGGTCAAGGAGTTACATTTTTGTGTCATCAGACCACATCGTCTTTTGCCTTTTGCTCTGAGTTTTTCACGTGCCTTTTCGCAAAATCTAGGCGCTAACATGTGCCTTTTCCTTTAGGACTGGCTTCCGTCTCCCATAAAGCCCAGATTGTTGAAGTGCTGTAAAGACTGTTGTTCTTCTGGCAGGTTTTCCCATCTCAGCCAAGGAACTCTGTAGTTCTGTCTGAGTGGTCACTGAGTTCTTGGTCACCTTCTTGACCAAGGTCCTTCTTGCCCGGTTGCCCAGTTTGGTCGGATGGCCAATTCTAGTTTAAATTTCCCAATGATGGAGACCACTGTGCTCTTGGAAACTTTCAACACTCTAGAAATAGTTTTAAACCCTTCCCAAGATATATGTCTCATAACAATTTTATCTCAGAGACCTACGGGCAGTTCTTTGGATTTCATGGTATAGTTTCTGCTCTGACATGCACTGTCAACTGGACCTTATATACACAGGTGTGTTTCTTTCTAAATTACGTCCAAACATTTGAATTGGCCACAATTGGACTCCAATCAAGTTGTAGTGACGTCAAGGTTGATCAAAGGAAATTGGATGCACCTAAACTCAGTTTAGAGTGCCATACCAAAGGGGTGTGAATACTTAGATATTTCTGTATTCCATTTCCAATAAAATTGCACACATTTCTAAAAACATGTTTTCACTTTGTCATTGTGGGTTATTTTGTGTAGATGGGTGAGAATGTATTTTAAAAAATATATCCATTTTGAATTCAGGCTGTAACACAAAAAAAAAATGTTGGAATAAGTCAAGGGGTATGAATACTTTCTAAAGGCACTGTATTGGACACCATTTTCTTTCATATTTATGTTATGTGCCAAGTGCTTTTAGTGGTATACAAAGGCACCCATAGTATCAGATAAAGAAGTAATTGGACACAGAGCTAAAAAGCCACAAGAGACGAGCAAATCCACAATGCTACGCAGATCACTGCCTGTGTATTAAATGCTGTCACTGGAGGGAAGGTCTCTGAAAGCATCATGTCTACTCTATCTTACACTGTAGCTAGCAAAATGGAGGGCTGCCTCCACCAATGAGTCAAAGTGCATGATGAAATACAGCTCGTCTATTGCCATCCCATGCAATTCCATTCCAGAATGGACTGAATCTATTTTGACTCCATTACAAGTAAATAAAGAATCAATTGTATTATACAAAAGAGAAGACACATTTTTGCTAGATGCAAAATGCATTCTCTGAACTAAAAAAAAATACAAATAAATTATTGTTAGTTGACTCAAATTGGCTCGAGTTCTTCTCTGCTACAGTATGAATAAACTCATCCCATTGGTCATCTGTGGATCAGGCCAAGGCAGGGCCATGTGTGTGTGTGGCGGAGCCATTATTAGCCTGATCGCTGTTGTTGGCCATCTGGCTGCAGTATTGGGATAAATCCATTTAGGATGACTCTCTTTAACATTTTGCGGTATCCCCATATAAAAAACGCTAAGCCCTTTGGCGCAGTAGTGCCCAACATCTGGGCATACACAGAGATACAGATGGATTATCACAGATTAAACAGGCTGTGTGTGTGAATGTGCTACGGGGAGACTACAGGGCCATTCAGAGAATGAGGGGGATTTGTTGGGTAATTGCTGCCGATAGTAGTTTGTAAGGACAACACTCACATGATGACTAAAGGGATAGCTCACCCAATTTACTACATGACATATTGGTTTCCTTGAACCCTGTACACAGTCAAAGGACAAGGTCATTTGGGTGGACTTTCCCTTTAAGCACAGACCACTCAAAGCCAGGGGGTTAGGTCTGTACATAATACAGCACTCCAGCCGTAGATGCACTGATGTCATCATGATGTGACCTCGGTAGGGAAAGAGTCTAATCTTGCAATCTTTGTGGGGAATGGCAGAGAGTGAATCCAAAGTGAATCCTTGATTCAGCTCGTCTATTTCCAGCTCTTTCTAGGCTATGTCACAAGAAACTGTCAGCAAACAGGATGACAGAACTGTAGGAGCACAAGGGATATCCTTCTCTCACTTTCCCTTTTCCTCTGTCCTGTGTGGTTCTCTTTGCCCTCCCATCTTCCCCCTCTCTCTCCCTCATACAGACACACAAACTGCCAGTCCACATGACTGCACATAGACATAAAATTAAGTTAGAACCAAAATGGCTGTTTTTTAATGGCATGGGGTACATACATGTATACTCTCTCTGACTCCCTTCTCCTGAGCTGAGGTATGTGTATGTAAATGACAAAGAGACTGAGGGATAGCCAAAAGACAAACACCAAGATTAACAAAGCACATAGGAGGAAGTGGAAGTGGAGGCTGTTCTGGGATTGTTCTGGCTCTTCCTTGACCCCTGTGTGGCATAACAATGCAGTCCCAGAACAGGCAGACTGGGAGGAGGGAAGGAACCTGAACACAGTGGAGCAGCTGTGTCAACTAGCAGAGTAGAGAGGCTCACCGGAGGCACGCAGGAGTCTCCTTCAGATAGGTCTGGGCATATGCTACCAAACATAAATAGTAGAGTTATACAGTATGCAAGCGTTCTGCCCCTGAACAAGGCAGTTAACCCACTGTTCCTAGGCTGTCATTGTAAATAAGAATTTGTTCTTAACTGACTTGCCTAATTAAATAAAGGTTCAATTAAAAAATATATTTAAAAAATTATCAGTGTTTGTGTCAGTCTGTGTCTGTGACCAGACCAGTGTATGAAATTGTCCATTGTGGGATGGGTTGGAACCAGAGCTCTTTCTAGGTGAATCAGGCATAGCTGTCCTCAGCCTGATCCGTGTGTCAAAATCAATTTGACATCTCAGAGTTGTTCAAATTAGGGGGATACATAACCCTCACCTGAATCTTGATACTGACTTTTGTCTTCCAAAGTAGAGCAGAGAGAATTGGAATGGGTTAGACACATACAGATGTTTCCCAACCATTCACCTCACAAAGGAAGGCAGTACTCTGTGTTCACAGCATAATGAACAGCTGTCGCTTTAGCAGCCTAGCATTAGCATCAACAATAACATTAACATCAATCCATACCACACTGCTAGGCTAACATTAACCCATAACCCATACCGTAATGGTAGGCTCCAGCTGGAGTCACTCAACACACTCTTCATACAAATAACCAACACAGCGTAACAAAACTAGTAGAATATCAGACCACTATCCTTTCCACTTCCATATGTTTTGGTATGAAACATGAACCCCCATCAAAATAGATATAATTATGGTAAAACAAAGTATGCTATTGCTTCTAAGCAGTATAGTAAGTTGAAGCAGTATAATCATTCATAGACAGACTGAGGCATTGCCTGTTATTTCTCAGCATTTATTGTAGGTCGTAAGTGTGCTTAGCACAGGATAAGCCTTTTATCCACACAGGAACAATTAGTCTCACTGAGAGGCTGGCTGGCTGTATGTTGTGTCATTAATGTGTATTGGTTTTGTCATGGTTGTGCATTATGTCATCCACTCCTGTAGAATCCTCAACATTGACCCCAACAAACACACAGCTTTCACTACTCAACACTGAGACTTTCACCCTTTACCTTCCTATTCTCCCTTGGGGGTTGGCGACTACGATTGAGTGACCCATTTTCTCTGGATATCAGCATCAGTCCCCAGGGAATGTAACATCCCTGCTCTTGAATGGAAAGGTGGCCATTTTAGCAGGACACAGCCCCTCCCATCTCCCTCTCATCATAAGAACCATACTCTAGTCTTTGAGGGCACACAGCAGGAGGTACATTCACTCTTAATTATCTCCGTTAAAAGGATTAGGATCTTGACTGATTTGGTCCTCTCTGACATTTCGGATGGCTCTTGAAAAGACAAGAAGAGAATAGACACATTTGGTAAAATAGTCATATTTGGTTTAATTATGCCCTGTTCATACTTCATTAAGAATACTAAACACAGTTCTAACATGTATGTAATAGGGTGGATACGACACAAATAAAAAACAGAGGAGAATGGATTCTCAGATGTAGATATTGACTACTGCTCTCCCTGGTATGATCCTCAGTAACAGAAGGCGCAGAGTGTCTCAGAGTGCCCTTCCACAGACTTAGCCAATCACAGACAGCCATGAGTCGACAGTACCTCCGTCAGCTCTGTGAGGCCAGCCTGCCGTTACGCAACCTCTTGTCTCTCACAGCGTCACCGCAAAACAGATTCCAGATCAGCTGAGAGACATCTCAGGAATAACAAGCAAGCAGTGACTACTCTCATCCCCATCTCAGACTGGGTCAAAGGTTGTGCTGTCAGAGGCTGACTGCCGGTCATGACCACTTTCTCAGAGCAGGAAATGGATGGATATGAGTGTGACTCTTTGCTGTAGCCACAGCCAGTGGGAAAGGGACAGGGTATTGTGAGAGGAAAAATAATTCTAACATTCTAACAAACACAGACAAGATGAAGACCACGAACAATCCCTCACATAAATACTGTATTATGTTGAGGTAAAGAATTTGTCTGCCACAAAAATCTCTCCTGGTGTCTGAGAGTTATATTCCATCTATTTCTTCATTTTCCTACAACACAGTGTAATGATAGACTAGAGCAGGGTTGGGCAACATGCAAGCCTATTCGAT
The DNA here is from genome assembly GCF_023373465.1 of Oncorhynchus keta. NCBI lineage: Eukaryota > Metazoa > Chordata > Actinopteri > Salmoniformes > Salmonidae > Oncorhynchus > Oncorhynchus keta. The sequence continues at coordinate 29,142,528 of NC_068429.1, forward strand.
CTAGCCCGGGCGAGGTTTTAGCACAAAAAAAAGACATGAAAAATCCACCTGCAGATACATTTCCCTCTATGTTTGAGTACATTTTCCCCCTTATTTGAAAGCTGTATTTACTGACTGCAGTCAAGTGCAACGTTGAAGCAATTTACAAAATGCCTAGTCTAGTGCTGAAAATGGCAGGCAGAAAGAAATGTCAACGGAGAAGCTAGTGATGCGTTACAATGCCGCAGGTCGCTATGTCCTGGCAAGATCAGTTAAAACAAGGTTTCTCTCTCTCTCTGTCTGAAGTCTGAGCGGAATGTGTGCATGCGTAAGTGTCTGGTGTCTGAGTGAGGAGGGGAGGGGGGCTGTGATAGTAGGTGAAGGAGCTCTGTAATCTCATGAGGTCTGAGGTACGAGGGCTTAATGACTCTGCACATCACCATCTAGATGAAATCCCTTCCCATAAAGCAATAATACTACTTTCCACATCACTTCTCCTCCATCACTCGAGCTCTCCTCCTCTTCCTTCTGTCATTATCCATCTCTCCCACTGGCAGCCTAATCTGCATTCTGTGATGTTGTTCCTCTCTTTCTTCTGCAGCAATGGCAGTATTGGCCGATGTTACTTGGCCCTGCTACAGCAAGCCTCTTGATGGTCTCTGGTACATTTTGATGTTTCTATGTTAAGTATGAAAATATATTTAATTTGTATGGTGCTTTTCGCTGCAGCGGAATCTCAAATCTAAATACAAGTCTGTCTTTGCTGTGTGTGAGTGAGGTCTGCTGGAGAGTTGAGTGGGAGGAAGGAGGAATAGTCCCTGCCAGTGCTGACACAGCAGCAGTGCTTCTTAATCAAGGAAAATGGGATGTAATTATTAATGTTCATAATCAAGACTATTCTAATCTAGCATATGAAGAGGGCTAGTCTGTGTCTAGAAAGTCATTAGAAAATATATTAAATATTGGGTCTGTCTGTGTGTTTACAGTGGCAGGCTGAGGGCACTGCGTCACACAATGAACCCAGCAAGTGTGTGTAAGGCTGTATCCCTGTCAAGGTCAGTGTGTGTGTGTGTGTGTGTGTGTGTGTGTGTGTGTGTGTGTGTGTGTGTGTGTGTGTGTGTGTGTGTGTGTGTGTGTGTGTGTGTGTGTGTGTGTGTGTGTGTGTGTGTGTGTGTGTGTGTGTGTGTGTGTGTGTGTGTGTGTGTGTGTCCATCCTGGTGTTGGCCTGGGCTGTACAGCTGATGAGTGCTTGGGCTGGGTCAATGAGATGTACAGTAACTCCCTCTCTCCCTATACTGCAGAGCCTGGTCAACCCTGGAGCCCTGCATGGTGGTGAGCATCCTCCCTCCCTCCTTCCATCTCTCTCCTCTCCCTGCATGGTGATGAGCATCCTCCCTCCCTCCTTTCATCCCTCTCCTCTCCCTGCATGGTGGTGAGCACCCTCCCTCCCTCCTTTCATCCCTCTCCTCTCCCTGCATGGTGGTGAGCATCCTCCCTCCCTCCCTCCTTCCATCTCTCTCCTCTCCCTGCATGGTGATGAGCATCCTCCCTCCCTCCTTCCATCTCTCTCCTCTCCCTGCATGGTGGTGAGCATCCTCCCTCCCTCCTTTCATCCCTCTCCTCTCCCTGCATGGTGGTGAGCATCCTCCCTCCCTCCTTCCATCCCTCTCCTCTCCCTGCATGGTGGTGAGCATCCTCCCTCCATCCTTCCATCCTTCTCCTCTCCCTGCATGGTGGTGAGCATCCTCCCTCCATCCTTCCATCCCTCTCCTCTCCCTGCATGGTCATCTCTCTGTCCTTCTGACTAACTTTGGAATCACATCTTAGCAAGCCTCGGAAAACCCAGGCTTCTCGCGTTCTGTTGTAGTTTTGGAAGGATGGAGCCGCAAGATCTTAGCAGCAGTCACAGCCCACATGGGGATGTGGGGTGCTCTTGAACCATTTTATTAACAAACTGAGTGATGTCCACTGCAGACTATTAAAACCACCCACTCAAGCAGCAGGGACAATGAAGTGGGAGAAATACTATGAGTCATTGGGTAGGATGCAGTCGCTTGGGTCAGTTGGGCTACTGTGTCTCTATCTGGCATGTGTCACACTGGATTTACAGTCATGATCACACTACTCCCGGTTTCCTCCTCTACTGTCAGGCTAGTCTCTTCTCACAGCCCCTGTACTGTCAAGCTACCTACACAAGCCTCATATCACACCCTGTGGACCTCAGTCTGACAGAAAGGCTAGAATGTAAGACATGGCCATTGTGATAATACTGAAATGCATGTTTTAGGCTAAGTATTTCCAACAAGTAAAAGATCAAGACATGACAGAATTGAGAGCAAGATGTGTGACATCCTTCTTGTCTGATCCATATAAAGTCAAACATAAACGTCCACTGTATTACATTTGACATTTGAGTCATTTAGCAGATGCTCTTATACAGAACAACTTAGAGTAGTGAGTGCATACATTTTCATACTGTATGAAGCACAGATGAGACTGGGCACAGACAGCACTCTAACCCCTGCAATACCACTGATTCACTATAGTGGCAATAAAAAAGAGAGCAAAGAGATGGTTTTATGTTGCAGAATGCTGCTGAAAAAATACCTTATTTTGTTGAATGATAAAAATATAGGCTACCATGCATTCTCAATTATTTTTTAAATAAATACATTTTAATGGCCGGTAATGCAACTAGAATCACGTATTCTCTCTCATTTCGTTTAGAGGTGTAGGCAGCCTACACATTAATGTCAACATTTAATTGACACATCTATGGACTTTGGCCTTTCATTCCTATCGCTGGCCCTATTTTGTAGTCTGCTGCTTCATGGAATTGATGCTCACAGTCGTGAAGGCGGAGGGAGAGAGATATAAACGCTATACGCTGCCCATCCCCCTTCAACAGAGGTTGCTACTGCGCGTGCTGCAGAGGGCCGGTGGTGTATCGCGTTTTACTGCGTACGTTCCCGTTGTAAACCAATCCGAGTCAATCTCCTCACCATCAACCCAGTTAAATAGCGCGCAGGTGCTCGATGCATCCCTCCCTGCCTTTATCGACATGCTTAACTCGCAGGCTCTACCAAACAACAGTGCAGTATTCAATATAAAAAAGTATAATTAATATGAAAAAAAACACACACAAAATAACAATAAGTATGAAATAAGAGAAGAAGCTATATACAGTGTGAGTACCTAATGTATAATGTGCAGGGATACTGGACTATTTGAGGTAGATATGCACATGTAGGCAGGGATTAGGCAGGGGCAGATTGACCATCTGGCAATTCTGGGAAATGTCAGATGGGCTGGACCATTTTTTAGTTGTGTGGGCTGATCGAATTTGACACACAAAAAAAACTGTTTTTATATAAAAATAAAACAATGAAAAAGGTGACATGTCTGGCAGCCCATGGTCCTGTTATGATGATTAAAAAAAATAATAATTTTGCCAATTTCTCTCTTATACGAATCTACAGTACCTACTACTTTGTATCTACTTTGCAACTACTTAGCATGTTAGCTAACCCTTGCCCTAACCTTAACCCTTTAACCTGACTCCTAACCTTAACCTAAGTTTAACCCCTAACCCTAACTCATAGCCTAGCTAATGTTAGCTTAACATTAGTGTTTGCCACCTAGCCACCTACCTCATGTTAGCCACAACAAAATGGAATTTGTAACATATCATAGGTACTGCAAATGCGTAACATAATGTACAAATTGCAATTCGTAACATATCATGCGATTTGTAATTCGTAACATATCATATGAAATGGATGATGGACATCCACAAATTGATACATAACATACCAAACGTAATACGTCTGCCTCTCTGTCCAGGTTGGTAATTTGGTAGGCTAACGTGATCAATAGGCTATCTCTTGAGAATCAAGCTATTGGGTTCGTTTATTGAATATTCTTTGCATATCTAATTGCACTACCATTACTGATAGTAGGCTTGTAGGCTATGCCTACACATCCACAATAACCTCTGGATATAAAATCCGTTGCTGTTGATGTCACCATTATCTGATAAGAACATGTTTAATCTTTAAAAAAACATACATTTGGTGAGCCTTTAGACCCAGGACAATGCCTCACCCCGTAATAAATCTGGTTTGTGTTTAAGATGCGCACACTTGTTTTTGTCTGCAGTTTACGGTTTGGCTATTTGTTTAAGTGTATGTGGCGGTTCTAGCATGTATGGCGCCCTGAGCGAACCACCCCCTCAGCGCTCGCCCCCACTCCCCCGGCAAGATGCCGCCCGCCCTGGGCTGCTGCCATGTCGCCCGTACCTAAATCCGCTATTGATTTTTGTAATAGTGAATAAATACATCTCTTTGCCAAAATTCGTCATCTCTCCCATGTCTTATTCGACTAGTATTTTTTGAAAGTGTAAGGATAATAATTCAGCTATAGTTGTTCTGAAATGTTTATTGCTTGCCTACATTTTACTCCCTCTATGTTTAATATAACACACATGCATTAATTATTCATTTCTGTCGTCTATATAAACGTGAAGTTTATTCTATAGAAAGTATTTGACTCTGTGTGTCACAGAACTGTGTGTCACACTAGCCACAACATTAAGGAAATTAGAAGGGGGGGGGGGTTCTGGCAGGGGGGAGATATTCGGCACAACACCTGTTATGTTTTGCGTGATGATTGTGAGGCGTTATACAAATATGACAAGGACTTCAAATAGGCCTATTACACGTCAATGGAACTGTAGCCTACTGTTCAGATGGGTTAAATGGAAACTTACATTTGGACAATGACTGTAGGTCTATAATCACTCACATAGCCTTAATATTAACTCCAGCATAATTAATAATTTATTGCAGTATAATGATACACCAAACGTAGGCACAATGTTGATTTGGGAACAGCAGTAGATAAATATGACTTATTTATTTCAGCATCTTGAGAGAATGCGAATGCGTTAGATTGGCTACCGTCTGGTGCTATCTATAGCAGAATCATGAAGGCTGATAATAGTATTTCAACCAATAAAATATGCATCCAAGCAGAACTGAAATCGTATCAGAAACATGTAGTGTCGTTTTCAAATCGTTCTATTTCTTTACAACCAGTCAAACTGATATCATTTGGAAATGTTGCACTGATTTTTATTTTCTCCCCTGACCCTAAATGGACTTGCTCCATAAAAGAAGCAGAGGGGACAGTGAAAACTTGATCCAATCTATCGATTTATGACATTATTCCGTTGAGCAGAGATTTATTTGCATGTATTTAATTATAGACAAGTTGACTAACAAATAACCCACCAAAATGTAGGAAATGATCAGCAGAAACATATCTAAATCAGGCAAAAAAACGTCACGCCTTCTCTGACTAGCCTACTGCGCATGTTATATATTAGCGGATTAGGGTCGTGTTCGGACTCAGATGTTCACTTTACAACATACGGTTGCGGATGGGTTAACAATTGCGGGCGGGTGAACAAACGGCTGACCTGCGCACCACTGGTCTACACATTTTGCCAGATGATTTGTGATGCTCTTAAAAAAGGTGTTCTGGGTTGAACCAAAAAGTGTTCTAAACTTGCTTTGTATATGGCACCCGTAAACGTTCCATATGGAACCCAATGGTTCAATATGAATCCATTTTGGTTCAGTCAAGAATAACACCTGAGATTCCTACACAAGGGTTCTATATTGAACCTTTAGTGGTGCAATATGCTATATGAAACAAGCAATATAACCATTTTTGGTTTTATCCAGAACCTTTTTTCCTATGGGTTTACATAATATTTCGTTTGAACAGTTAGAGAGATGTCTCAAAAGCCCCTACATGACCATGGCCTACAACATCCATGGACTTCAACCTCCAGGGGATTGGGCAATAGGCCTAGTGACAGCACTGTCTGAAAACAACCATCGATGCTTATTTTGAAACCATACACCGATGCTGTTTCATTAGGCTTCAACTGCTACTTAAAACTGCGCAAATGATGCTTGTAGATCGTGGGCAAGTAGGCCTATGAGTCAAGGCGCATTGCCTCTTATTATACGCGGATGAAAACACCGTAATATCCGTATTCGAAAAGGTGTGTTAACATACGGAATGCGGATTTTTTTGTTTTTACTGTCTATTTCATTCCTGTCCTCCATATAGAGGACAGCTCAACCTCCGCCATTACTCTAATACTGCAGACCAAGAATATCATGATGTTTAACCATTTTATTGTTTGAACCGTTCATGCTGAAGGATGATGTTCTACGCAGCGTATTGCACTGGTGATCCATCATAGGGGTGAGGCATTTCTGAAACACGGGAATCTCAGAAACGCTCGAGACGCAACTCTCCTGGGTGGAGAATATTCATTTACGATCCATCTAATCATCAATTACATGAAATAATGTAATTTATCGGCCTACAACGTTCTACTGTGCAGTTAACATTATGCCTCAATTAAAAAAATCTATTGCCTGGAATACCATATGGTTTTAAACGTTGTGCAATGTCACTCTACTGCCGCACAGTTTGTATTTTAATTTCAGATTCGTAGTATGGGCGTATCTGTGTCTTTCTCGATCAAAGCACCTTCTTATGCAGAGTTCGATTTTTCATAGTTTATAATTGGCCGCGGCGCGTTCAGATTATAGCCTAATCCGTCGAAATTGTAATGCGCATCAGCATCGCTGTAGCAGAGAAATTGCACATTTATAGGTCCCTGGCTAATGCTATAACTCCCTGGCTCATGCTATAGGTCATTGGCTCATGCACATCACCACTCTGTCCGAGAAAAACGCACAGTGCATCCCATCGATGTGTATCAATGGATGTTCAAATTATATAAAATGGTCAATAGGCTAAATATAATAAGGTATTCTTACTTTCACCAACCACCGCCTTGAGTCCTATGGGTGCCATGATGCTCTTGTGTGTTTGACCGTATTCTCAATCTCTCCCTTTGACTCCCTCTTTCTCCCTCGCAGTATTCCTCTCGTTTCTCTGCTCGACCGAATGTGCACACCTCACATCGCTGCAGAGCTTCGAATGGAGACGTCACTGCTTATCTCTCCACCCCCATATCAGTGGCTACATTAGCCAATTACATTTATAAAAATTTCATTTTTATATGTTTTAGTGGAGACCCGTCATTCAGGGCAGGTGGGTCAGAACCACATTTTTTACCATGTTATTTTTACATTAATACATTTGCAAACATTTCAGTTTGCAAACAATGTAAAAAATGAAATCATTATTGAGTTTATACAGTCGCATACAGACATGTTCTCTTTTTTGCTTTCTTGAGTAAGGCAGCAACAAAATGCAGGTGTTTCAGTCTAGCTCAGTGCTTTTTATGGTGGTGGGGCAGCCAGCAGAAAATACAGAGTGTAGGGGTTGGTAATGTTCTCTAGTTGCACAGTGATTGGCTCAGTGTTCTGTCACTTGTGGGGACCCAATGTCACCTCAAAATCTATGGGGAGAGCTCGAAATTCAAGCCACTTGGGTGCTGCCATAGAGTTTTATTAGAAGTGCCCATCCAAGAAGGCTCAAGGTCATAAAGGTCATAAAATGACATCAAATCACATTATGCTACCGTAGCTTTGATTGGACTGATCATGTCAACATCATACTTTAAAAATCTTAGCTAGCAAGCTAGACAAGCAGTCATCATCATGTTCACGTCGACAATCTACTGGCAAATACTTTTCAATCCTTGTCATATGGAGATAAATTATAGATAAAACATTACACAACAGATACACATTACACAACAAGTTAGGAATTGCAAAGTTAACAATGAGTGGTTTGGAAGGAATCAGTGGCTAACTGCAAGCGTTGCAAAGCAATCACTAGCCTGCTATTCAGTGGTGTGGGTGTGTAGTCCAAGTCTGGGTTTAAGTGTCTATTCCCAGGCTTAAAAGGATAAACATTCACATGTCATGGGCCAGAAGAAGTTGAATACATTGGCCATGCTATCAATGCAGCATGACTTCGGGCGGCATTCAAAAATACTGGAAACTCGGAACTGGGGAATCTCAGACTTCAATGAGTTTAAGACAACTGAGAACTCTGAAAAAAACTAGCTCCGACTGGGAAAATACATTTTGAACGGTCCACAGTGACCACCGCGCCACCTTCCTGTTCAAGTGAGCACAGCACAACAAAGTGAGTCCAAAAATGTATTGTATGCTGCTGCATAATGATGTAATAGGGAGATGTCAGTTGGGAGATGGAGATGTTGTATACTGAGCGAAGAAATTAATGCTAAGTGTATGTTGTGTAGTAAGCTGTTAGTAGCCCATGTGCCTAACCCTAATAATGTAGTCCCTTTCCCCTTCATAACTTAGCCTAGTGTTCTGACTTGGTGGTGCACATGTAGCCTATAGACTGTTTTATAGAAATGTAATCGTTGAATATTGTAAGAGCTTTCATTTTCTGCTTATATGCCCTCTATATTTATCTTACGGTTCTGACTTGGTGTACAGGGAGAATACTGTAAGAACGCCCATGTTCTGAATTCTGTCGCTGAACATTTCAAAGGTGCTGAACAAACATTTGTTTAAGCAAGTCAGCCATATTAGCAAGTTTTTTTTAAAGGCAGTAAATTAGGCTAAATGTACTGTTTCGCTGCCAGTCAATGCTCCGCTGACAGCCAGGTGTAGCAGCGGTAAGGATTCACTCCATGGTGCTGAAAATAAAGCTCTGCTGTTGGGAGAGCATTATGTAGGCCCTAACAGTTTGTGGGCATGGTGTGTCACAGTTATAGTGCAATTAATGCAGGCCTGGGCAAAGGCCGGCCCGGGGACCGGATGCGGCCCGTGACCTGATTCAATACGGTCCGCGGAATCATGCTCAGATCACGTAAAGAATTTACAATGGTAATGTTTTGAAAAACGTATTTGATATTCAAATTAAAAGCCCAATGAATGCCAGCCTTTGTGTAATGATTTAACTCCCACCGCTTGGGGGACATTTACTTTGAAGGCACGTATAAATAACAACTGCACGAGGACAGACAGTGACTGACAGGCTGACACACGTCACAGTTCTGAATAATAGTTAGCTTGAAATTGTGCAAAAATGAGTTTTTCAAAGATTTCAAAGAAAAGGAAAGTAGACAATGAATGTAGGGTGTTCCAGCAAGAGTGGACATTGAAATATGTATCTATTGAGGTATCAGGGAAAGCTGTGGGCTTAGTGTGCAAAGAGAGCATCGTTGTCTTGAAAGACTACAACTTGTCCCGACACTACCAGACGAAGCATGCAGAGAAATATAGGAATATGTCTTCTGAGCAGAGGACAAGTGCATCAAAAGAGTTGCTTTCTCATTTGCAAAAGCAGCAAGGACTTTTCACGAAACTGCATTCAGCAAATGACAGAATTGCTAAACATAGCAAGCCATTCGCTGAGGGCGAATTCATTAAATAATGTTTAATTGACTCTGCAACAATACTTTTCCCCGACAATAAACAGCTGTTTGAAAATGTTTCCCTGTCAAGACGAACAGTGACACATCGTGTCGAGGACATCGCAGAGAATATGGAACAATAGTTGAAAGACAAGGTAAAGGATTTCACCTATTTCTCCTTGGTCCTGGATGAGAACAGTGATGCACGTGACATGGCACAGTTGTTGATATTCTATTCAAGGCATAACCCCAGACTTTGAAATGACAGAGGAACTTGCTTCATTTTCCTGCATTGCATTATTCATCAGGAGGTGCTCTGTAAAAATGTCTTCTGAAAAAGAGCCATGTTGTGGATACAGTCACTAAAGTGGTAAACTTCATAAGAGCAAAATCTTTAAACCACAGGCAGTTTGTCTCACTGTTGCTAGAGACAGAGTCAGGTCATGGAGATCTCCCCTACCACACAAACGTGAGATGGTGTGGGACCTGAAGTTGGAGATTGCTGAGTTTTTGCAAATGAAAGGAAAATATAGATTTCCTTCAACTGCAAGATAAAGAATGGTTGGATGATTTGGCATTCACCATGGACATCATGGCCTTCATGAATTATTATTATTATTTCACCTTTATTTAACCAGGTAGGCTAGTTGAGAACAAGTTCTCATTTGCAACTGCGACCTGGCCAAGATAAAGCATAGCAGTGTGAACAGACAACACAGAGTTACACATGGAGTAAACAATTAGCAAGTCAATAACACAGTAGAAAAAATGGGCAGTCTATATACAATGTGTGCAAAAGGCATGAATGAGGTAGGCGAATAATACAATTTTGCAGATTAACACTGGAGTGATAAATGATCAGATGGTCATGTACAGGTAGAGATATTGGTGTGCAAAAGAGCAGGAAAGTAAATAAATAAAAACAGTATAAAAACAGTATGGGAATGAGGTAGGTGAAAATGGGTGAGCTATTTACCTATAGACTATGTACAGCTGCAGCGATCGGTTAGCTGCTCGGATAGCTGATGTTTGAAGTTGGTGAGGGAGATAAAAGTCTCCAACTTCAGCGATTTTTGCAATTCGTTCTAGTCACAGGCAGCAGAGTACTGGAACGAAAGGCGGCCAAATGAGGTGTTGGCTTTAGGGATGATCAGTGAGATACACCTGCTGGAGCGCGTGCTACGGATGGGTGTTGCTATCGTGACCAGTGAACTGAGATAAGGCGGAGCTTTACCTAGCATGGACTTGTAGATGACCTGGAGCCAGTGGGTCTGGCGACGGATATGTAGTGAGGGCCAGCCGACTAGAGCATACAGGTCGCAGTGGTATAAGGTGCTTTAGTGACAAAACGGATGGCACTGTGATAGACTGCATCCAGTTTGCTGAGTAGAGTGTTGGAAGCCATTTTGTAGATGACATCGCCGAAGTCGAGGATCGGTAGGATAGTCAGTTTTACTAGGGTAAGCTTGGCAGCGTGAGTGAAGGAGGCTTTGTTGCGGAATAGAAAGCCGACTCTTGATTTGATTTTTGATTGGAGATGTTTGATGTGAGTCTGGAAGGTTTGCAGTCTAGCCAGACACCTAGGTACTTATAGATGTCCACATATTCAAGGTCGGAACCATCCAGGGTGGTGATGCTAGTCGGGCATGCGGGTGCAGGCAGCGATCGGTTGAAAAGCATGCATTTGGTTTTACTCGCGTTTAAGAGCAGTTGGAGGCCACGGAAGGAGTGCTGTATGGCATTGAAGCTCGTTTGGAGGTTTGATAGCACAGTGTCCAATGACGGGCCGAAAGTATATAGAATGGTGTCGTCTGCGTAGAGGTGGATCAGGGAATCGCCCGCAGCAAGAGCAACATCATTGATATATACAGAGAAAAGAGTCGGCCCGAGAATTGAACCCTGTGGCACCCCCATAGAGACTGCCAGAGGACCGGACAGCATGCCCTCCGATTTGACACACTGAACTCTGTCTGCAAAGTAATTGGTGAACCAGGCAAGGCAGTCATCCGAAAAACCGAGGCTGTTGAGTCTGCCGATAAGAATATGATGATTGACAGAGTCGAAAGCCTTGGCGAGGTCGATGAAGACGGCTGCACAGTACTGTCTTTTATCGATGGCGGTTATGATATCGTTTAGTACCTTGAGTGTGGCTGAGGTGCACCCATGACCGGCTCGGAAACCAGATTGCACAGCGGAGAAGGTACGGTGGGATTCGAGATGGTCAGTGACCTGTTTGTTGACTTGGCTTTCGAAGACCTTAGATAGGCAGGGCAGGATGGATATAGGTCTATAGCAGTTTGGGTCCAGGGTGTCTCCCCTTTGAAGAGGGGATGACTGCGGCAGCTTTCAATCCTTGGGGATCTCAGACGATATGAAAGAGAGGTTGAACAGGCTGGTAATAGGGGTTGCGACAATGGCGGCAGATAGTTTCAGAAATAGCGGGTCCAGATTGTCAAGCCCAGCTGATTTGTACGGGTCCAGGTTTTGCAGCTCTTTCAGAACATCTGCTATCTGGATTTGGGTAAAGGAGAACCTGGAGAGGCTTGGGTGAGGAACTACGGGGGGGCGGAGCTGTTGGCCGAGGTTGGAGTAGCCAGGCGGAAGGCATGGCCAGCCGTTGAGAAGTGCTTATTGAAGTTTTCGATAATCATGGATTTATCGGTGGAGACCGTGTTTCCTAGCCTCAGTGCAGTGGGCAGCTGGGAGGAGGTGCTCTTGTTCTCCATGGACTTCACAGTGTCCCAGAACTTTTTGGAGTTGGAGCTACAGGATGCAAACTTCTGCCTGAAGAAGCTGGCCTTAGCTTTCCTGACTGACTGCGTGTATTGGTTCCTGACTTCCCTGAACAGTTGCATATCACGGGGCTATTCGATGCTATTGCAGTCCGCCACAGGATGTTTTTGTGCTGGTCGAGGGCAGTCAGGTCTGGAGTGAACCAAGGGCTGTATCTGTTCTTGGTTCTGCATTTTTTGAACGGAGCATGCTTATCTAAAATGGTGAGGAAGTTACTTTTAAAGAATGACCATGCATCCTCAACTGACGGGATGAGGTCAATGTCCTTCCAGGATACCCGGGCCAGGTCGATTAGAAAGGCCTGCTCACAGAAGTGTTTTAGGGAGCGTTTGACAATGATGAGGGGTGGTCGTTTGACTGCGGCTCCGTGGCGGATACAGGCGATGAGGCAGTGATCGCTGAGATCCTGGTTGAAGACAGCGGAGGTATATTTGGAGGGCCAGTTGGTCAGGATGACGTCTATGAGGGTGCCCTTGTTTACAGAGTTAGGGTTGTACCTGGTGGGTTCCTTGATGATTTGAGTGAGATTGAGGGCATCTAGCTTAGATTGTAGGACTGCCGGTGTGTTAAGCATATCCCAGTTTAGGTCACCTAACAGAACAAACTCTGAAGCTATATGGGAGGCGATCAATTCACAAATGGTGTCCAGGGCACAGCTGGGAGCTGACGGGGGTCGGTAGCAGGCGGCAACAGTGAGAGACTTGTTTCTGGAGAGAGTCATTTTCAAAATTAGTAGTTCAAACTGTTTGGGTATGGACCTGGAAAGTATGACATTACTTTGCAGGCTATCTCTGCAGTAGACTGCGACTCCGCCCCCTTTGGCAGTTCTATCTTGACGGAAGATGTTATAGTTGGGTATGGAAATCTCTGAATTAACTGAATTCCAAACTACAAGGGAAAGGCCTTTTTGCACATCAGATGTACAGTCTTGTCAAAGCTTTCAAGGGAAAATTGCTCCTTCTGACCCGCCAAGTAGAAGCCAACAATCTCACCAACCTTCCGACACTACTAGTCTGTTCCTTATCAGATGACCAGAGGGAGAAGTATACATTGCGGATGCGTGCTTTGAACGGTGAGTTTTCTCGTCGTTTTGAGGCTTTCAAAGTGTTGGAAAATTACTGAAAATGCTGTTGGTTTCCTCTCCTTTCACCTTCAATGTGGATAACGTTCCCACTGACCTGCAACTTGAGCTTGTCGATCTTCAGTCTGATGCAGTGATTCAAAACAAGTCAAGATCATCTCTTACCGACTCTCATCTCTCAGCAATCCTGCGCATAGCGACGTCAGAAACTATACCTGACTTCACTGCTCTAGTCAATGCCCATCAGAGACTTCACTCCACACACTGATTGGCTAGTTTAAATGTAATGTTGAGCTCTCTCTTTCTTGTGTTTTTGTGCATACACGTTATCAAGAGTTCTGTCCGTGGTTCTGAATGCACAGTGTACTTTTCCCTCCGTGTAGTTCATTGCATGTTTAATAATGAAAATACCAACCAAAAGGAGAACATTGATGTGGTTTATTTCTATGCATGTAAAAAAAGTAAAATAAGTAGCATATCTGGACGTGATTTACAACACAGTCTGCCAACACAGTCATACACATGATGTATAATCCTGTAATATGATTCTGGCCCACGATGGCAAAAATATTGTAATGACCTGACGAGATCATAAAGGAACAATTGTCCAGACAGAGGATTTAGTTTACGAATTGCCGGTTTATTAAACCAACTTTACACAGGCTACTGTTTGTCCCCCCCTTCTTCAGTTTGCCCCCCTTCTTCGGAACCATGACGACTGGCACCGCCCAGGGGGTGTCTGAGGGCTCGATGAAGTCTGCCCACTGCATCTCCCACACAGCCTTGTCTGCCGCCTCCTGGCGTGCCAGCGGGATACGGCGGGGACGCATCTTGTGGGTCGAGCATCACCTGTGTCGATCTCATGCTGCACCAGATGAGTCTGACCCACCTCTTCCTCACTCAGCGCAAAGCTGTCTCTGAATTCAAACAGCAACTGCCTCAACCGTTCCTGCTACTCGAGGTCAAGACCAACACAGTTCCTCCCCCATATCTCCCTCACTGCAGACAGTGTCCTCTCCTCTCCCATCTGGGTTAGCTGGGCAGGGGGGGCGCGGCCCGGACTCACAGAGGGCTGTGTCGTGGAGGTATGGGGGAATGTAACACACAGCCATAGGTGACAGGGGGGCTGGGGAAAAGTCACACACAGATGTGGGGGAGGGGGGGCAGCCATGAGTCTCTGCTGCTTTAACTGTTGGAGTAAAGGGTTTGTTGGGTTGAGTGAATGTGACATTAGGGGGGGCCATGGTGACTGCTGGCCCTCCCTGGAAGCTCAGTGTGCCCCCATTTAGGTCTAACTGGCAGCCTGTGCTCCTAAGAAAGTCCAACCCCAGTATACAAGGGTCCTGCACAGCCGCCACCCACACAGGACCTGCCCCCTACTGTCAGAGTCATTAATCCCTTCCCTTTCATGGGTGCCAGCTCACCTGTGACTGTGCGGAGCTACACGGTTGTGGGCTCACACTGAGTCCAACCTGGCACAATATCTGGCCTCACCAGAGTTACTGTGGACCCCGTGTCCACCAGGGCAGAGCAGGGAACCCCCTCCACAGTGACAGGGATGTGACAAAAGTCCCCAACACAGGTCCGGCGCAACCACAACAACAGGCTCCATCCGCTTGTAACGTTTTAAAAATATTTACATTTAAAAATTTAAATTAGTATTGGTCAAGAATCTTCAGCCAAAACTGGATGAAAATGGTCCGTGGTGGTCCTTTCACTTTTGCCAATGTTGATGGTCCACACGGGGGCAGTATACCTCCTCCTGAGCAGTCTCATCCCCATCCCTAGCTCATCATCCTCTCCTAGACATGGCATTTTGTTTCCTTTCAAAGATTAATTTCTTACAAAAACAGAAACTTTACAGAATAACATCATCACTCATGACATGATAGATGGCTGTATTGTAGCCTACGCTATATTAGTGTTGAAAAACGATTATTAGCCTAAATTATTTTTGCAAAGGCTAAAAGCAACATTTCCGCACGTCAATAATGAAGTTGAAATTTGGGCCAGATATAATTTCTGTAAATCACAAAAGGGTACTTTATGCACTCCACAGTCTGGTCATTTTATACCCAGAATATTCCTTTAAAAGCCACACCCAGGCTGAACACGATGGAGTGATGATTTTGAGAGGGTGTGTCTTGTCAGAATGAACTGATTTAGCCCACTTTCTAACTTTTCATTTGATTTTACTCACGATCCAGAAAAGGTACAACAGGACACGCTCTTCCACCACTTTTTGTCGACGCAGATTTTCTAGGGGATAAGCGATCAACTTGCTTTTGAAACATTGTATGTGGCGTAGTTTCGGGGAAAGGCGAAGTCATACGCGGAAGGCTAGTAGTGTATTTATTCCTCTCCTAGGTTGAGATACTGTCCTTGACATTGGCCAACGCGCCTTTTTGCCCCTTCTCTTGGGGTTTGTTGGTTAACCAGCGGGGCTGTAACGATGGGGGATGTAATTTCCACTCACCTGGACGAAGGCAAGCGAGAGATGATTACCGGTAAGCTCCTCCTTGACTTTCCCTCCAATTTACATCTTGAATTGCTGCTTAATATATTTGCGTAAAATGTGAAGAGAGATACAAGACAATTAATTTAAAAGGATATGGGCTCCTTACCCACTGTTTTTTAAATATTCCCGCACAGGAAACTTACTCGACAGTCAGCATCCCTAGAAAGTTACACGTTTTAAAATGTACATTGTTGCAATAAATTAGCATACTACATAATGTCAAATTTCCTCGCATAAAATTCAGCCGAATTACATTCTAAACGGACAAACTCTCCCAATCTGAAAGACCTTATTTCTCAGAGATGATAATAGCTACAGATTGTTACACTAACGTGATTTAACCAAATATTTCTGGTATCCATTACTGGGAGTTACAGGTTAGGTCGCTCAAAAAGAGCCTAATGATACTCCTTTGTTCAAGAACATTACACTTTCTGTTTAAAGGGTGAATTGTCTCTGGAAGACAAAACAGCCAAATACTCCATCTAAACGTGAATTGATTCTCCATTGTGGTATGGTTCTAGAACCATAAATCCCTCTACTTTCATATCACGAAATAATTTCACAAATGCATAATACACACTTACTGTATGCTGTTACACAGTTACAGCCAACAGTATTTTTCACTGACAACACGACTGTGGTGTCTGTCTTCCATTCACACACACAGGTGTACAGCGAAGCAGATAGAGTGGACTACCTGTACTAATTAGCTAATGAGTACAGGTAGTCCACTCTGTCTTCCATTCACACACACATGTGTAGGGTGAAGCAGATAGAGTGGACTACCTGTGCTAATTAGCTGTCTTCCGTATGTTTTCGGTAAACAAGCAGTGGTGGAAAAGGTACCCAATTGTCATACTTGAGTAACTTGGCACATTGGTGTGTCTGGCTTCCGGGTTAAGCGAACAGTACGCCAAGAAGCAGCGCGGCTTGGCAGGGTCGTGTTTCGAAGGAGTCATGGCTCTCGACCTTCGACTCTCCGTACGGGTGTTGCAGCAATGGGACAAGACTGTAACTACCAATTGGTTAACACAAAGCTGGGGAGAAAAAGGGGTCAAAGTTTTTTTTTTTTTTATACTTTAAAAGAAAATGACTAAAGTAAAAGTGAAAGTCGCCCAGTAAAATACTACTTGTGCAAAAGTCTAAAAGTATTTGGTTATAAATATACTTTAAAAAGTAAATGTAATTACTAAAATACATTTAAGTATTAAAAGTATAAATAGTTAAAAACCAGATGACACTATTTAAATGTATTTTTATGGATAGCCTCTTCAATACTCAGACATGATTTACAAATGAAACGTATTTAGTGAGTCCGCCAGATCAGAAGCAGTAGGGATGACCAGAGATGTTACATTTTGAATGATTATCAAGAGAACAAGTACTTTTGGGTGTCAGGGAAAATGTATGGAGTAAAAAGTACATTATTTTCATTAGGAATGTAGTGAAGTAAAAGTTGTCAAATATAGGTAGTAAAGTACAGATACCCCAAAAAGTACTTTCAAGTATTTTTAGTAAGGACTTTACACCACTGTAAACAAGCAATGTAACATGTAAATATGGCGTTGTGGGAACATGACAAAGGTGTGTATCAATTTAACAATTTTGGAAAAAAATATATAGAATTATTTCTTGCTGATATGAAAGAAAAGGTCCTTATGCTTCCAAAACCCTACCGCAAACTCCCCCATACATAAGATGCCTTTGTCTAATGACTCATTTGTGTAATATAATGGAACTGAGTCACAATCAAGGGCTACAGGTTAGGTACTGTTTGGTGTATAGGACAGATCATTTTCGACCAACCTTAATTTAGCAATATTTCCAATGGATTTATTTTAATAATGGAGTATTCTCTAAATTCAAATGCACCATCTGCAACTGGACACATACATTTTAGAAGATGCATGTTTGGCCGAATCGAGAACAAACCTGTAACTCCCAGTAATGGATACAAAAGTATTTGGTTAAATCACATTATCTGTTCTAACAATCTGTAGCTAAGATAATAACTGCTTTCCCAAGGACAGTCAGCTTGAGCATAATGTTTGGGCAGTAGTTTGACCCTGTCCAATTGTGGTGGTGGGCTTTTTTTCAAAACGGGGCCGATATTCGTTTCTACAGGTTCTTGGGAGCTATTTTACCGTGCACTAAATAATTACAATAGCTGCCTCTGATTATTCCTCTTTCCAAGAAGAGCTGGACAAAGAATATATATGTTTTACATAGGAAGGTACAGCCCTATTTATTTGAGCCGGAATGCACTGAAGAGGAGTTGAGACAGCGAGAGAAATAATTGCGAGACCAGCAAGCAGCAGCGGCTGGATAAGGAGGGCAAATGACAAACAAGTAAGTTGTTTTGCAGTCGATAACTAGCTAGCAATATAAGCTCTCTTTTAACATGTGTTGTTCAGTACAATTTTGTGATTTTCGGCCATAACGGGGCTTGCTAGTACCACTACAAGCAAAGTTTTGCTAGCTAGCTTTGTTTCCTAAACCTAAAATGTACTGTAGTTGAAGTTATAGCTAGCTAACTAGCCTAGCTAGCTTCCGTGCACCTCATTAGGAGCAAAATTAGGGAAATGTTTTGATGACGAAGAGTAAAGGAATGACTCTGGCTTTATGACTCATATTAGTCTTGGAGTAACTATACATGTATGTTGTAGCTAGCTAGCTAATGTGTGTCTGAGATTTCAAAGTGTCTCATATTATAAACTTTGGTGGTTCGAGCTCTGAATGCTGAAAGACCAGTATCGGACCGTATACCACGGCTATGACAAAAAATGTATTTTTGCTGCTGTAATTACATTGGTAACCAGTTTATAATAGCAATACGGCACCTCAGGGTTTGTGGTTCATGACAAATATACCATGGCTAAGGGCTGTGTCCAGGCACTCGTGCATAAGAAAATCCCTGTGGTATGTTGGCCATATACCACACCTCTTCAGGCCTTATTACTTCATTCTAAATCATGCTGCAACAATAGCAATACAGACAGTACACAGCGATTGCCCACAAATGTCTAATAGTTTGTCTTTCTTTCACAGACAATTCCGCTTGGATACAAAAAAGTTGATGACTCTCAAAGAGATGTGAAAGGTCCCATAACAACAATCTCCCCTTGCATCAAAGTGACTCTGAACACCTCAATGCACCACCTAAACCCACCATATGCAAGTCTTCCCTTTGTAAAACTGTAGTATTTATTATAGGCGTTAGTAGTATATTTTTCTTCTTTTGTATATATGTCATGTGTGTAACGGCGTTCTTCGTTTGTTGAAAGAGAGTCGGACAGAAATGCAGCGTGGTGGTTACTCATGTCTTTAATGAATGAAATGACGATACATGAAAATAACGTAAACAAATACAAAAACAACAAACGGAACGTGAAACCTAATTACAGCCTATCTGTTGAAACTACACAGAGACAGGAAACAATCACCCACGAAATACAAAGCGAAACCCAGGCTACCTAAATACGGTTCCCAATCAGAGACAACGAGAATCACCTGACTCTGATTGAGAACCCCCTCAGGCAGCCAAGCCCATACAACACCCCTACTCAGCCGCAATCCCAATAACCACAAAACCCCAATACGAAATACAACAAAACAAACCCATGTCACACCCTGGCCTGACCAAACAATCAACGAAAACACAAAACACGAAGACCAAGGTGTGACAGAAACCCCCCTAAGGTGCGGACTCCCGGACGCACCTCAAAACCATAGGGAGGGTCCGGGTGGGCGTCTGTCCATGGTGGCGGTTCCGGCTCGGGACGTGGACCCCACTCCATTAAAGTCATAGTTCCTCCCCTTCGCGTCCCGGGATAATCCACCCTCGCCGCCGACCATGGCCTAATAGTCCTCACCCAGAACCCCACTGAACTGAGGAGCAGCTCATGACTGAGGGACAGCTTGGGACTGAGGGGCAGCTTGGGACTGAGGGGCAGCTTGGGACTGAGGGGCAGCTTGGGACTGAGGGGCAGCTCGGGACTGAGGGGCAGCTTGGGACTGAGGGGCAAGCTCGGGACTGAGGGGCAAGCTCGGGACTGAGGGGCAAGCTCGGGACTGAGGGGCAAGCTCGGGACTGAGGGGCAAGCTCGGGACTGAGGGGCAAGCTCGGGACTGAGGGGCAAGCTCGGGACTGAGGGGCAGCTCGGGACTGACGGGCAGCTCAGTACTGAGAGGAAGCCCAGTACTGAGATGAAGCTCAGGCAGGTAGTAGGCTCCGGTAGATCCTGGCTGGCTGGCGGATCTGGAAGATTCTGGTTGACTAGCGGATCTGGAAGATTGTGGTTGACTAGCAGATCTGGAAGATTGTGGTTGACTAGCAGATCTGGAAGATTGTGGTTGACTAGCAGATCTGGAAGATTCTGGTTGACTGGAAGATTCTGGTTGACTGGCAGATCTGGAAGAATCTGGTTGACTGGCAGATCTAGAAGATCATGGCTGACTGGCAGATCTAGCTGCTCTATGCAGACTGGCAGATCTGGAAGAGACTGGTTGACTGGCAGATCTAGAAGATCATGGCTGACTGGCGGATCTAGCTGCTCTATGCAGACTGGCAGCACCTTGCAGACTGGCAGCTCCTTGCAGAATGACAGCTCCTTGCAGACTGACCGCTCTGGCTGCTCCATGCAGGCTGACAGCTCCTTGCAGACTGACAGCTCCTTGCAGACTGACAGCTCCTTGCAGACTGGCAGCTCTTTGCAGACTGACAGCTTTGACTGCTCCTTGCAGGCTGACAGCTCCTTGCAGACTGACAGCTCCTTGCAGACTGACAGCTCTGGCTGCTTCATGCAGACTGACAGCTCTGGCTGCTTCATGCAGACTGACCGCTCTGGCTGCTTCATGCAGACTGACAGCTCTGGCTGCTTCATGCAGACTGACAGCTCAGGCTGCTCCGAACAGGCAGGAGGCTCCGGCAGCGCTGTGGAGGAGAAAGGCTCTGATAGCGCTGAACAGGCGGGAGACTCCGACAGCACAGGAGAGGCGAGGCGCACTGTAGGCCTGATGCGTGGTGCTGGCACTGGTGATACTGGAGCGAGGACACGCACAGGAAGCCTGGTGCGGGGAGCTGCTACCGGAGGACTGGTGTGTGGAGGTGGCTCTGGATAGACCGGACCGTGCAAGCGCACTGGAGCTCTTGAGCACCGAGCCTGCCTAACCTTACCTGGCTCGATGCCCACTCTAGTCTGGCCAATACGAAGGGCTGGTACCGTGCGCTCCACCCGCACTAAACACCGTGCGCTCCATAGCATAACACGGTGCCTGCCCGGTCTCTCTAGCCCCCGGTAAGCACAGGGAGTTTGCGCAGGTCTCCTACCTGGCGTAGCCATACCCCTGTAAGCCCCCAATATTTTTTTTGGGCTGCTTTTCGGGCTTCCATCCGCGTCGCCGTGCTGCCTCCTCATACCAGCGCCTCTCCGCTTTTGCCGCCTCCAGTTCTTCCTTGGGACGGCGATATTCTCCAGGCTGAGCCCAGGGTCCTTTTCCGTCTAGTTCTTCCTCCCATGTCCAATTCTCCAAGTGGTGCAGCCTCTCCCACTGCAGCTGCTCCTCACGATTAACAGGGAGAGTTGGCTCAGGTCTGACTCCTGACTCAGCCACTCTCCCTCTGAGCCCTCCCCCAATAAATATTTTGGGCTGACTTTCAGGTTTCGCTCTGCGCCGCCGTGTCTTTCTCTTCGACTCCATTCTCCTATAGCCCTCTTCGCACTGCTCCAGCGAATCCCAGGCGGGCTCCGGCACTCTCTGTCTATTTCTTCCCACGTAGTATACTCCATGCTTCTGCTGTCCATAACGTCCTCCCTTCGCTGTTCATGCTGCCGCTGCCTGTTAACACGCTGCTCGGTCCGTGTGTGGTGGGTGATTCTGTAACGGCGTTCTTCGTTTGTTGAAAGAGAGTCGGACCGAAATGCAGCGTGGTGGTTACTAATGTCTTTAATGAATGAAATGACGATACATGAAAATAACGTAAACAAATACAAAAACAACAAACGGAACGTGAAACCTATCTGGTGAAACTACACAGAGACAGGAACTACACAGAGACAGGAACAATCACCCACGAAATACAAAGTGAAACCCCGGCTACCTAATACGGTTCCCCATCAGAGACAACAAGAATCACCTGACTCTGATTGAGAACCGCCTCAGGCAGCCATGCCTATACTAGACACACCCCTAATAAACCACAATCCCAATGCCTACAAAACCCCCAATACGACAATACAATAAACCCATGTCACACCCTGGCCTGAACAAATAATTAAAGAAAACACAAAATACTAAGACCAAGGCGTGTAGCTATTTATCAGTCTTATTTCTTGTGTTTAGAAGTTGTTCAAGAGCCTGTTGGTCCCAGACTCGATGCACCGGTACTGCTTGCCATGTGGACGCAGAGAGAATAGTCTATGGCTCGGGTGGTTGGAGTCTTTTCCATTTTTACGGGCCTTCCTTATGTGCAACCTAATCCAGTGATTGTCATTCATTATGGGTTGACAATTAGGCTGTTTTTATTTTACATTTTCAAATAGGGCTCCAGAATTAAAAATACAAAAAAAATCTCCAATTGAATGAATTTGCCTACATCTTAATGTGCACTAATACCAAATGCTAGTTTATATTAGAAACTCAAAACACATTAGCTAGATTGCTAACTCTAAATATGATACTCAGTGTTAGTAGTCATTAGTGTTGGGAAGTTCGGCTCAAAAGAAGGAATCTTTCGACTTTCATTAATTTGAGTCAACATTTTATTGTGACAGCCTAAATTTAAAATGGATTCAATTTGTTTTTGTCACTGGCCTACACACAATACCCTGTAATGTAATTGTCTTTCGAAATGTTTACAAATTAATCAAAAATGAAAAGCTGAAGTATCTTTAGTCAGTAAGTATTCAACCCCTTTGTTATGGCAAGCCTAATTCAGATTCATCCACAAAGACAAGGGAGGTTTTCCAATGCCTTGCACCTATTGGTAGATGGGTTTTTCTTCTCTTTGCTCATTATCTATTTTCCTGCGCACATATGACAGATAATTGGTGGTCGGCGCATGTCTCTGGAGCCGCTGAGCCGGAGGAGAGTGTATTAATCCTGCTGTAGAACTCATTGCGGCCAGCACTAGCAGGTCAAACAGATGACTAGTCACTCTGGAAAAAAAATGAATCGTGACTCTTGAGTCAGTACAAAGAGTTACTTCAAAAATAATGAATAGTTTGCAAACTGCATATCACTTCATGCCCGACCTAGGTAATCGCAATTGCCAGTGCGCATTTCATGCGCTCTATATCTCAAAACCATATAAAATATTTTGGTTGTAAAAATAGTTGCTATTGAGCTGAAAATTGAGAGCTGTGAAATAAAAAGTATAGCTATAGAACGCTGATAACCTCATTTATTCAACTGGGGCATCAGAATGGCTGTGTTTTCCCCACAATATGATTTTTAAATGTTATACAATCAGAAAACCCTTTCTTTCTCCCAGAGCATTTTTTCCCCCGGGAAAGAGAGAGTGGTTCGCTTGACACAGCAACAGGCCCCAACTAAATGGGTACAGGGGCAGGCAGACACTTTCATTACAGGAATCATGAGGATAATGTACTTTTCTGTTTGACCAAATTATTATTTTGGATAAGAGCAAGATCATTTTTATTTGTCAAATGGCAGCCAAGATCATCATGTCACCAGAATAAGACCCTCGATTTAAGGCTCATCAAACTCATCACAGTGCACTTCCACCACCCTGTGAAGTTCATCGTAACTTATTGTAGCCTAATAAACTGCATGGTTTCTCGAGTTGTAGTGGGAGGACCACACCTGTCATCGCATGACTCCAGGTTTACTTCGATATGATGGTTATTATATCATGGATGTGATGGTTATCAGTGCTGACACCATTTAGTCAACTGGTCGATAGGCGGTTGGTCAACCAATATTATTTTTTTGTCGAGCTGTGGCAAATATATCAAAAATAAATGTTATGGCACACGAGACACCTGTCTGATTCACGCCTGTCTGAGTGGTCTAATCCATTGTGTAGGCTGCAGGGATGGTTTACCATTTCTAATCTACAATGTTTGTTTGGACAAGGTACTTTCTGTTAATGCATTCAATGTAGTAATAATAATATAGTCTTGTCATTGTAGGAGTGGAAACGTTATTTATTTAATTCCATTTACGAGTAGTTAATTTATTCATTGTCTTTTGTTTGGAGCGCTCCTGTCAAATCCTGCCTGGCCTGTGCGCAAATGTAGGCTTATAAATGTGCCCATTTTGGGAATCTGATACTTTTTCTGATTTGTCTTAACTCACTATTACTGTGGAGCTTCTCAAAGTAATCTTTTCTTCGCCTCAAAAAGCAAGTGAACAAAGTCTGTTTTTACATCCATTGAGAAAGACAGTAGTTCATGCTCTGATCCGATGCAAATGTCATAAAATAGGCCAACCTGATTACTTCTTATCCCTTGTGCAAATACCATACAGCTTTTAGTCTGGAGCTCACTGGCATGGTAAACTCTGAGGGCCCAGAATATTGTATAAAATGTTGCAAGTTTGCAGGCCTGACCCAAGTTAATAGTTAATACAATGTTTCAAGTTCCTTGCAGACAGGCTATACAGAGCCAATGTGATTTATAGGATTTTTATTTTTATCAGGATATTTTCAACCTGCGGGCTGCAATGTTTTTATTTGTTGGCTTTATGTAGGCTATTTTGTACGTATTGGCAATAGACGCTACTTTTAGGTTTGTATCATTTTCATTTAGATAGAATTTTGATTAACCACATTACATTGATTTTGAGATATGAAGACTTTATTATAAATTAAATTATTCCATGAAAATGTGCATATGAAAATCATAACTGGCAAGCAGATCAGTAGAAATGGTATAATAACTTGGTACTACAAATGGAAAAAGTTGCAGAATGCTGGTGTACCCTATTACCGGCAACTTCAGGAGCAAAATGGCAGAATCTGCAAAGGCCAGCAGCGGGAGGAGGGGGGTTGGGAACAGGTTTTTACTTCTGGTTAGGCTTTATTGATCTCTGGCTTCCTCTTTAGTAATTTGTGTCTTCATTTTAAAGTCACAGTGCTTAAAGCATCAGACAATGTAGCCTACATATAGTTGATTTTATTCTAACATGGGGTGTGTCTACATATTGAAAAATACACATTTTAAAATTTCAACCAATCGAATGGTCGAAAGAACGATGACTCTCGGTTGACTACTATATATACTGAGTGTACAAAACAAGAAGGATCCAACACCCAAAGGACATCCAGCCTCCACCTTGTAGAGTCCATGCCCCAATGAATTGAGGCTGTTCTGAGGGCAACAAGGGAGTGTACAACTCAATATTATGGAAGGTGTTTCTTATGTTTCGTACACTCGTTTAATATTTTTTTGAAAACTGAGTTTTTTTATAATGCTATTCTTACACATTTTGTCATGAGGCTAATTGAAAATGTTGCAGTTTTAAAGATAATTTCCTGCATTACTATATTTTTTGTCATGGGTGTGAGGAAAAATGTGCTGTTTTTTAGCTCATTTCAAGCTAGTCTACATCATTTGCCATGAGGCTGAGAGATTCAGGATTCTGTCCCTGTATAGCTTCCAACGATGTCTAAAGCTGCAGATTAAGAAAGAAAGAAAGAAAGAGAGGGAAGTGAGTGTGTGTACAGAAGAAGAAACAGGTAGGAACATGCCTTGGGATTACTGAGCAGAAAGACAGTTTGGTTCTCACACACTGCCCTATTTTGTCCTCCCTCTCTGGCTCTCTCTCGCTCTTTCACAATGCAGTTCTTTTGGCCTAAATATCCATCATTCTCTCTGCAGCTTTCTTTCCACCTGTCATATTCCTATTGTTTCATCTTAAACATTTAGTCTATTTCACAGTCACTACCGAACCCACTGCATAAGGTGAGAGCAGTATGTGTGTGTGTCTGCACACATGTTTGTGCCTGTGGGAGGAGTGGTTAGTCAGCTCCTTTCCTTTGGGAGTATACTGTTTGGAGTAGTTGGCTGTACTGGTCGACATCTCCACATGTGCTATCAATGCACATTCTCAGCAGCTGAACTCCTCTTTGACACATACACATTTCTGTTTTGTTTCCTACTCCTAGACTTGTGTTAATCAGGTGTCAGTGAACCTCGTGAACCTTGTCTGTCACTCCTTCATCCCTTTAACCCTCCTATTGTGTTTGTTTCATGTTAATTCATTCTGTGTTCCTTCTATTTGCTATTTATGACCTGTAGGCCTCATTGACCTGAGCTCATACAACTCGTTTTTGTGTAAAAAAAAAAGCATAATGTATGGATTATTTTTACTATAACAAATACTCCAGATCAAAGTTGTCAAAGTTTAACAAGGACTCTCTCCTCACCAGTGTCATGATCAAGATATGATCAAGAGTCTCACATACAGTATATCGTTTAGATATTGTGCTGCCACATAATTAAATGTGTGCAAGGCCTCAAAAAGCTTTATATGCCAAAGCTGCGAGAAAAGTTCTATATATTATTGTTTGTGAGAATGCCAACAGGTGTGGTTCCCGTGGGGGAAAGATTCTGTTGGGGAGTGGTTGCTATGGAAGCCAAGAAGGTGTGTGTGTGTGTGGGGTGGGGGGTCTGGGAGAGGAAGTGTGTTCGTCTGATGAACGGGCTTGTGCCTGAACTAAATGTTATACACTAAAACCGGGAATGCCACAGGTGTACAAAAGTTAGATAAAACACCCAAAATGTAATGGAAATCATCAAATTGTATTTTGTGTGTTCAGATGCCCTTTGTGGACAAAGTCATGGAACCTTTTGACAATCAGATTAAATTAACTACATTTTTCAGAGAGAACTTGTAAATCGGTCCAATTCAACCGGAACATAGTAGGAGGGTTACTACATTATATTATACAATATGGTACAGTAAGCCTAGCCTACATCCCAGTGTGACAGTGTACCATTCAAGCTACAGGATGTCTGCTGATTCTTAGAGTTTTCCAGCTCTTTAGATCATCTGCACCCAATGGAAACAGGAAGGGAAATGATCAGTGCACTCTGACTACTGTACACTCACTCACTCTGTCTGCCTTTCTACCTTCTGCCTTTCTTTCTCAAACACAGGCTAGAAGTAGGTGGTTGTGCTGTCAGTCTCTAATCCCCGGCACTGGGACTGCCTGCTCCTTGTGTTTGGGATGACGGGGATCTAAGTACACACACACACACACACACACACACACACACACACAGTTTCCTAATTTAGCCCTTAAGTGCAATCGAATCTCCCATCAGTTTAGTTTGCTGCAGACTGTCGTTCAAGCCATGCCTTCATTCCAGTGGGGAAGTGTGTCATTTGACCTAACTCTCCCTGTGGCCAGTCTGCAGGCTTTGGCACCCTAACCCAGCCTGTGGAAAGTGCAGCATGTGAATGAAATAGCAACTCTAGCCTCTGGTTGTGAATGGGGCTAGCTCTGGTCCTCAGAGAACACACATGGGTGTCTAGTGTATTGTTCTCAGTCAGAGGTTACAGACACAGTACAGAGAATGTGTGGGAAATAATGGATCAAAGTGCTCACAGATGTAGCAGGAGATATCTGGTACCCTCATGATGACTCAAACAACATCCAAGCCCTGCTGGCCTGTTTCCACTGTTATACAAATACACACTGAGGGTGGTGTCATGATGAATTAGACCAGCGTGGAATATATTATACAGGTGGAACTGAGGGGAACACCCTTTTTAGTATCTATGACTAGATCCTTCTCAGTATTTATTTTTTGGGTTCTGAAACCCAGGATTGAACCAAGTATGTTTTTTTATACAGTGCATTACAATACACTGAAAGTGTGAACGTGTGTTTGAGTGTTACTTTGAGATGACTTCTCTCCCCTCTTTCCTATCTTGTCAGGTCTTTCCTTCCTGCCCTCCTACTCAAAAACTGTTCTCTCTCTTTCCTGTGGCGCCCCTACCATAAACATCTCACAGATTACTGTGTCATGAGTTG